>NW_024080677.1:4438962-4486867 GCF_003009895.1 Hyaena hyaena | reverse complement strand
GTTATGCTGAGCGAAATAAGTCAGGCAGAGAAGGACAAATATCATATGTTTGCACGTATAGGAGGATTAGGAGGAACTTAACTGAGGAACAAGGAGGAGAAGAAGGGGGAAATGGTGGGGGAAAGGGAGAGAGGCAAACCATGAGAGACTCTTGAATGCTGACAAAAACTGAGGACTGATGGATGTGGGGGGGAGGGGGGGATGGGCATGGAGGAGGGCACTTGTGGGGATGAGCACTGGGT
Source organism: Hyaena hyaena (assembly GCF_003009895.1). Taxonomy (NCBI): domain Eukaryota; kingdom Metazoa; phylum Chordata; class Mammalia; order Carnivora; family Hyaenidae; genus Hyaena; species Hyaena hyaena. The sequence continues at coordinate 4,486,625 of NW_024080677.1, read as the reverse complement.
GTTATGTGGAAACTGATTTGACAATAAACTATTTGTAAAAAAAATAAATAAATAAATAAAATAAAAAAAAATGGATCAAAGATTTCAAAAAAAAAAATTTTTTTTCTGTTTGTTGAACACTTGTGTTTTTCAGCAGTTAAATTTGTGTTTGTTGAATATTTCCTAGAGAATACTTGGGTTTTTCAGCATAAACGAATTTGAGAAACTTAAGGTGTACAGAAAGAGGACATGAAAATGAGTGTAATTTTTTTGTTTTATCCAGCCTGCTATGAAAATATTACTAAAAATATTTGAGCATGTGGCAACTATGAAATTAAGGAATGCCGTACCCGCTTTAATTGATATATTCTGTAAGGTATGCTTTACTTTATCTCTTTTATTCTCTAGTAGTGACTAACCAAGAAAATTATTTTTTCCACTAACATTCTTAAACCACCTTTATCTACGTTATTGATGCAAATATTTTTCAGAAATGTTCTTTTTCTCTTAAAATAGGATTTATAAACAGACTCCAGTGACTGGTAGGCCTTCCCCTTAAATAAATCATTCCAAGCACTCCAGGTGACTTCTAAGTTGTGAAGTCATCTTTATACCTTAAAAATAATTAAAGAAAACTCTCTTCATCAAAAAGCTTTGAGGTCATTTATAACAAAAGTAAATACACAGATCAATATGTAAATAGAAAATCATGACCAAAACAAAGGAAGTAGATGGGGAGAAACATGGAGATTAGGAACTTATTTTATATTTGACACTAAACAAAAAGAAAACTAATTTTTATAGCTTCCTAAAACTATATTAAAATGTGTACTTTTGTATGCTTACTGGTATTTAGCACTGTCCAACCATCCATTTCAGAACAGACTAACCACAAGAAAGCCTCTGTTTTCCCTTAAGGAGCAGTGCTGGAACTACTCTAGCGGATGTACAGATACTTCAGTGAATACCTCTAGTTCCACTTTACAAAACTTGACAGAATTACCTACCTCAAAATTTTTTGAACCAGAAATTACTGATTACCACCAGTAGTTGTAGAAAAGCTCCTGGTTGATACTTCTCAGGAAGCTTAGAATCTGGGATAAGGTATAAACACCAGTGCTTTGATGAAGACAAATGAGTACAAAGCAGGATGGATGGATGATAATTTCATTGAGATAACTTGGAAAACAGAATATTCAAGTTTTGAATTCAAGCATTATTTTCGTTTTCACTTTAAATTCTAGGGGCGCCTGGGTGGCTTAGTCGGTTAAGCGTCCGACTTTCGCTTAGTTCATGATCTCGCGGTTCGTGGGTTCGAGCCCCGCGTCGGGCTCTGTGCTGACTGCCAGCTCAGAGCCTGGAGCCTGTTTCAGTCTGTGACTCCCTCTCTCTCTGACCATCCCCTGTTCACACTGTCTCTCTCTCTCTCCTAGAAATAAATAAAAAACAAAATAAATAAATAAAAATAAATAAATTCTAGGGGTGCCTGGGTGGCTCAGTCTGTTAAGCATCCAACTTCGGCTCAGGTCATGATCTCACAGTTCGTGGGTTCGAGTCCCACGTCAGGCTCTGTGCTGACAGCTCAGAGCCTGGAGCCTGTTTCAGATTCTGTATCTCCCTCTCTCTCTGACCCTCCCCTGCTCACACTGTCTCTCTCTCTCAGAAATAAACAAAACATTAAAAAATAAATTAAATTCTTAAAGTAGGGTGTCTTACTGTGGTTCTCAACTATTGGAAGAAAATATGCTTCAGATGTTTTAAGTGTATTTTAATTCTACTTGTCTACTTGTCTCGTTTTGTTCAGCAGTCTCCTAGTTGTCACATACTGGTTTTTAACTCTCTCATATTTGTGTAAAAATGACTTTTTTTTTTTTGTCTTCTACAGTTTGTTGAAGCTGGGATGGTGTTTGACCTAGAACACTTTAACTATATCATCAAGCTCTTACACCAACTACCGGCTTCCCAACAAGAAATAACTGCAGTTCTGGAAATGAAATCCAGGTAAGAAAAGTCATTATAATTAAGGTTAAATTTTATATATTTTTCCTTTATATTAATATATTTAAATATATATATTTATGGACTTACAAAGGATGAAAGGAAAGCACTTACTTATCAATGTTCAAACACCTGGGTAGTTACCACCATAAGCCCTTCTCCCAGCTCTTGGCTCTGTCCTAGTCACATTGTCATTAGTCGGGCTGACTCTACACAACCCTCCTGAGCAGCTTCACTGGACCTTTCTCAGTACCTCATTCATCTCCGTGCCTGGCACATGAAATGTCAAAGGAGTCTCTTATCCTTTGTTTCAGAACTTACTTAATTACACTTACTACACTCTCTTTTATGTATGTAAATTGCCTTAATTCTTTATTTTCATTACTTCTTTTCATGTTAGCTAAATAAAGTACTTTAATCCCCTTCTTCATTCTGTCTCTCACTTGTTCAGTTTCTCTCTGTGGCTTATTGGCCTCCCAAAGGCCTTTTTATTTGGAAACCTATGATAATCATGAGCAGTATCATAATATACCTGTACTGAGAAAAAGGAAAGCCAAGACTTCTACAGAAATTTTAATTTGACCATTATATAAATAGAGGAAAATATTACAAATTGTATTTAAAAGAACCATAACTTTTAAGTGAAATCATAGTTGATAAAATACAAATGGTATTAACCACTAAAGTCTTTGAGAATGCCTAGAAAGCTTCTTCATACAGCTTCCACAGCTGTTTTCATCTCTTCTCTCATTATTCTCTAATACAGAAGTTTTGACTTCCTTGTTTCATAGTGTCCATAGGCCAAAAGAAGTACATTAGCAGTCACATTTATTAAGTAGTTGGATCCAAACAAGTTAATAGTAGTAATTTTGTGATATCTGACAGAAGGTTCTTAAAATTTTTAAATAACCAAGGAGGCTCCCGTGAACTTGCTGTAGTGCCCTGGATGTCATGGTACACAGTTAGGGAATTGAGTGTTTCTGCTAAGTAATCCTGCTTCCCATCAAGCACCAGCATTGAAGATACATTTGACTTTTTCAGGTTCTAGGAGTTCTTTCATTTCTTTAACTAATGATAATTGCAATTTATGTTGTCTATAAAAATTATGATACTATTCAGACTAAGTAGATTGTTGAGACTACCTAGGAAATAAATTTTTGTGAGAAAGATATCTAGCATAGAGTTCTGGGATAAAATCCATTTATAATAGCTAGAGTACATCATTGTTTTCTTCAGAACATTAAGTCATTCTTCTCCTGTGCCACATGCTAACAAGTTGGCATTTTGGACAGTGGCAGCTATGACAGAGCTCAAGTGGCTAGCAGATGTTAGTCTTCTGCCAGATTGAGTAGCATCTGGCACAAGGAAAGTGTGCGCATCCATGTTCAAGAGTAGCAGCAGTACCCTCGTATCCAGGACAGCTGTACAGCTCCACTCTTCAGGCAATGATTGGGAAAAGGACCTCTTGATATAGGAAGACTCCAGAACAAACCAGCCTTAGTTTTCAAATTTTCATATTGACACAATCACACAAATATTTTTATAATTTCTTTTTCAACCCCTAATTTTAAAAATTGTACCCTTTATATACTCTACTACTTCCTATGCTCCCACTTCAAAAGAATTATATAGTATTTTTTAACTTTTAAAAAAAAATTTAATGTTTATTATTTTCTTATTTAAAATTTTTTTTTAATTTTTTAACATTTATTCATTTTTGAGAGACCAAAAGAGTGTGAGTGGGGGAGGGTCAGAAAGAGAGGGAGACACAGAATCTGAAGCAGGCTCCAGGCTCTGAACTATCAGCACAGAGCCTGACATAGGGCTAGAACCCACGAACTGTGAGATCATGACCTGAGCCAAAGTCGAACGCTTAACTGACTGAGCCACCTAGGTTCCCCAAGAATTATCTAGTTAATTTTTAAGAGGAATTAACATTGGTAACCTATTTGACAAAGGACAGACTAGGATAATAACTGGGTAGTTAAAAGGTACCGTTTGTGGTTGGGGATGTGGATGCAGCCTAAATACAGAAGGAAAAAAAATTAATATTTATTGTTTTATATTTGAATTTACCTGACACCTGTTGAAATTATTCCCTTTTCAGAGTTTTAATGGACACTCATGCTTTGATTTTATTATAGCTTCTAATTAGGTAGTTTATAGTTCATTTGAAAGGCTTTCACTTCAGTAGATAAGGGTGCTAGAAAAAATTCTAACATTTATATTCAGGATATCAGTGAGAATTTAGGTGTGTCTATAATCTAGGACATTTAATATACATTTAATGACTGAATGTTTTATTTTGAAATAATTTTAGACTTACAGAAATGTTGCAAATATTAGTATAGAGATTTTCCATGCACCCTTCATCTAGCTTCCCTTCATGTTAATATCCTACATAGTAATGGTGCAGTTATCAAAACCAGGAAATCACTGTAAAACCCAATTAACTGCACATCTCAGTGCATCCTAATAGGAGGTACAAGATGCCAACACATTTTAGGAAGTTAACCTGATAACTTAGTATAAACAATGTTATCTGCCAGGTTTCTACACCATAAAGATTCTGTTTACCCCTTTGTAATTAATATTTTGGGGAAGAGACTTTAACATTATATATTATCTGGTTTCTCCTCAAACTTTTACACATTAATTTTAAAGAGAGCTTTCCTGGAAGTTACTACTGTGGTATTTGCCCAATGGTGATTTTGTATTTTGCCTATTCTACATTTTTTTAAATTGGAATTTTGAGTAAAGGAGAGCCGTTCCTTCTTCATTTATTTATTCATTTATTTACATCAGTATGAACTCTTGTGTATTTATTTTATGGGTTATATATGATTTAATACTATTATTATTCATTTTGTTGCTCAAATTGTCCCAGATTTGACTTTTGGGAAGTCCTTCAGGGTAGTTCCTATATCCCTTCATCACATTCTGTTCTTTTTTCTACCATTTTCTTATTTTTTGGAGCCATAAAGTTGTTTTAAGTTTCATCTTCTATTTTCCCTGCCACAACATTGGCAATAACCCAGGAGCTTCTCCAAGGAGCTCTGGTTTCTTTTGTTGGAGAGAGGTATTTGGAAACCAAGATCTAAACGATCTCATTACTGCAGGAGCATAATTGCAGCCAGGTCTTCTCAGTGTCCAGGGCTAAGAAATATATGCATGTATATATTTATATAAAATATTAAATAAAAAATACATATAGGAAATAGATATATATGTGTGTGTATATGTGTGTGTATATATATATACATATATAAAAAATACAAAACATAAAAAACATTTTTCAGTTTGTATGTATATTTAAAAAACATGAGTTCATATTGATAGTATGATTCTAATCCAACACTGCAGGTTTATTTTACCCTTCCCTTTTTTTTTATTTATAAACTCTTTCTGACAGAAACCTGACTTTCATTACGTACAATACGTTTAGTCATTTATCCATCCTGTCCTCATAAATTGTGTTAGAACTGCTAATTCATACCCCTGTGAAAAAAAATTTAGAGTACAGTATTAGTATAAAGTTATTTTTTTTCTTTAGCCTTATAGTATTCAGCCAAAAAATCATTTCCTTAGTTACGTAGGTTACTTCTTTTTCCCTGCACTTCTGTTCAGTGTAGTTATCCATTTGTAGAACATTGAGATTATTCATTACTGTTCATTTTATATTTTGAGTGCTTCCAAATCCTGGTTTTAATTCTTCATTTAGGAAGATATATGAAGCATTACTGCTTGTTCTAAGAATCAAAGCCATACTAAACATGTGTAATGAGGAGTGTTGGTTCTCCTTGCGTCTAATGCCCCATTTCCATTCCTTCTTTTTACCTCTTCCTCACCTAGTGGAGGTAGTTAGTCTTTTAGTTTCTGATTTATCCTTCTTATAGTGTGCAGATATGTATATATTTTGTTATATTTACTTCTTTCTTACATAAAGTGTATCATACAATAAATGTTCTCTTCAACTTTGCTTTTCTCACTAAAACAGTATATCCAAGAAATCAGTTTAAATTAGTACAGAGAAATTTGTCACTCTTTTTTTTTTTAACTGCAGAGTATTCCATTATGTAGATAGTCACAGTGCTGCAGTTAATAACCTTGACTATATGTATTTTGGTATTGTTTGGAGGTATATTTTTATGGTACATTTTTAGAATTGGGATTGCTCGGTCAAAAGATAAGTGCTCTTGGGGCGCCTGGGTGGCTTAGTTGGTTGAGCGTCCGACTTTCGCTTAGGTCATGATATCGCGGTTCATGGGTTCGAGCCCCACGTCGGGCTCTGTGCTGACTGCCAGCTCAGAGCCTGGAGCCTATTTCAGAGTTTGTGCCTCCCTCTCTCTCTGACCCTCCCCTGCTCACACTGTCTCTCTCTCTCTCCTATAAATAAAATAAAAATATTAAAAAAAAAAAAAAAGATAAGTGCTCTAGAGCAACCACTAAACAACTGTACAAAGTACTCAAAAATCTATGGGTATCCAAAATGAATTTCTAAGAATATTCAAGTAACCCCAAAGGAAGATAAAGAAAGGGAACTAGAAAAGATAATAAAATGGCAGAAGTAAGCTTTAGCATATCAATAGTTACTTTAAATGTAAATGTTCTTTTTTCTTTTTGAAAGAAAAAATGTGTCTGTATTTGTGCCTGTGTGCACATTAGCGGGGAAGGCGCACATAGGAGAGAGTGAAAGAAGGGGCGCATGGGAGAGAGTAAGAGAATCTCAAGCAGGCTCCATGCTCAGTACTGAGCCCACCACCAGCCTTGATCCCACAACTCTGGAATCAGAACCTGAGCCAAAATCAAGAGTCAGATGCTCAGCCGACTGAGCCACCCAGATGCCCCTAAATGTAAATATTCTATTTATAACAACTAAAGAACAGCAATTGGGAGAGTAGATATAAAAGCATGATCCAACTATATTCTGTCTATAAGAAATTCACATCCAGTATGAAGATACAAATATTTTGAAAGTCAAAGGATGGAAAGCGATATACCATTCAAATGTTAATTTTAAAAAGAATGTGAATGGCTATATTGATAACAGATAAGATACACTTTAGAGCAATGAAAACTACCAGAGACAAAGAACACTGCATAATGACAAAATGGTCAGTACACCAAGAATACTTAGCAATCTGAAATGTGTATGCAGCACCCAAGAGAGCTTCAAAGTATGTGAAGCAGAACTTATAGAGCTAAATGGATAAAAGAAACAAATCTATAATTTCAGCTGGAGACTCTATAAAATCAAATTTCCAAAGAAGATAACAAGAAAGGAACAGAGGAACTACAAAATAGCCAGAAAACAATTTAACAAAATGCCAGTAGTGAGTCCTTACCTCTCAATTACTACTTTAAATGTGACTGGATTAAATTCTTTAATTGAAAGGCAGTGTCTAAATGGACAAGACAAGATCCAGCTATATGCTGCCTTCAAGAGACTTCAGCTATAAAGACACATATACACTGAAAGTGAGGGGATGAAAAAAGCTATTCCATACACATGGAAGCCAAAAGAAGGCAGGCTATACTTTCTGTCAGAAAACCTAGACTTTTAAGTAACAAGAGACAAGGTCATTATATAATTTCATTATATAATAGAGTCTATTCATCAAGAGAATATAACAATTGTATGAGGCACCTGGGTGGCTCAGTCCATTGAGTGTCCAACTCTTGATTTCTGCTCAGGTCAGGTTCTTAGGGCTCTGGGATTAAGCCCCACATCAGGCTTAGCACTGAGTATGGAGCCTACTAAACATTCTCTCTCTCTCCCTCTGCCCCTCTCCCTGGCTTGCACTCTGTCTCGCTCTCTCTCAAAATAAAAAAGATGGATGGATGGATGGATAGATAATAACAATTATAAATATATATATACACCCAACATCACAGCAGCCTAATATATAAAGCAAATATTAACAGATCTGATGGGAGAAATAGACACCAGTATAATAAAAGTAGAGGACATCAGTACTCATTTCAACAATGAGTATATCATCTAGCAGAAAACCAGTAAAGAAACGTGTGACTTGAACTACACTTTAGACTAAATTGTCCCAACAGACATATACAAAACAGTTCCATCCAGCTGGAGCAGAATAGACATTCTTCTCAAGCCCATTCAGACCATTATTAGAATAGATCATGTTAGTTCACAAAACAAGTCAAAAAATTTAAGAGAATTGAATCAAGTATCTCTCCTGATTACAATGATATGAAACCAGAAATCAATAACAGGAAGAAAACTGGAAAATCCACAGATATGTGAAAATGAAGCAAATACTCCTGAAAAGCCAGTGAGTCAAAGAATAAATCAAAAGAGAAGTTAAAAAAAAAAAAACTTGAACAAATGAAAATGCAACATACCAAAATCTATGGATTACAGCAAAAGCAGTTCTAAGAGGGACATTTATAGTGATAAATGCCTACATTAAGAAAAAAGGATCTCAATCCTAACTGTATATATACCTCAAGGAAGTAGAAAAAGAAGAACAAATGTCAGAGTTAATAGAAGGAAGGAAATAAAGATTAGAGCAGAAATAAGTAGAGACTAGAAAAACAATGGCAAACAAAGCTAAAGGTTTGTTTCCAAAAAGATAAACAAAATTGACAAACCTTTTAGCTACACTAAGATAAAAGAAGAGATGGATCAAAGATGACATAACAACTGGCAGCACAGAAATACAAAGGCTATTAAAAGACTAAAAACAGTTACACACCAACTAATTGGACAGTCTAGAAGAATTGGATAAATTCCTAGAAACACACAACTTCCCAAGTCTGAAACATGAAGATAATGGAGAAATTAAACAAACCAATTTTGAGTAAGGAGATTGATTCAGCAGGAAAATCTCTCCATTAGTAAAAGCCCAGGACTAGATGGCTTCACTGATGAGTTTTATCAGTTAAGGAAGAATTAATACAAATCCTTCTCAAACTCTTCCAAAAAACTGAAGATGGGCACTTCCAAACTCTTTACAACTCCAGTATTACTCTGATACCAAAGTCAGACAAGGATACTACAAAAACTGAAAATCACAGGACAGTATTCCTAATGAACATAGATACAAAAATTCTCAACAAAATATTAGCAAACCAAATTCAACTGCACATCATACACTAAGTTAAAGTGGGATTTGTCCCGCGGGTACAATAATGGTTCAACATGTGCAAATCAGTAAATATTATATACTCCATTAACAGAATGAAGGATGGATATCAAATAATTCTCTCAATAGATGCAGATAAAGCATTTGACCAAATTTAACATCTTTTTGTGATAAAAACTCTCAACAAATTAGGTATAGAAAAAAGGTAACCTCAATATAACAATGGCCGTATATGACAAGGCCACAGCTAACATACTTCACAGTGAAAAGCTAAAAGATTTTCCTCCAAGATCAGGAACAAAGAAAAGATGCCTACTGTTACCATTTCTATTCAGCATAGTGTGGAAGTCCTAGGCAGAGCAATTAGGCAAGAAAAAGAAATAAGGGGTACCTGGGTGGCTCAGTTGGGTAAGTGTCCGACTTGAGCTCAAGTCATAATTTCGTGGTTCACAGGTTTGAGCCCCGTGTCAGACTTCGTGCTGACAGCTCAGAGCCTGGAGCCTGCTTTGGATTCTGTGTCTTCCTCTCTCTGCCACTCACACCCTATCTCTCTCAAAAGTAAGTAAACATTAAAAAAAAAAAAATTTAAAGAAAGACAGACATTCAAGTTAGAAAGAAAATTAAAATTGTTTATGTTTGTGGATTTGTAATCCACATATACAGAAAACTTTAAAGATGCCACCAAAAACTGTTAAAACTAATAATTTTATCCATTTGTCAGTTGATGGACATTTAGGCTCTTCCCGTATTTGGCTATTGTTGAAAGTCCTGCTATAAACATTGTGGTACATGTGCCCCTATGCATCAGCCTCCTGTATCCCTTGGGTAAATTCCTAGTAGTGCTATTGCTGGGTCATACTGTAGTTCTATTTTTAATTTTGAGGAACTTCCACACTGATTTCCAGAGTGGCTGCATCAGTTTGCATTCCCACCAACAGTGTAAGAGGGAGCCTGTTTCTCTACATCCTCACCAGCATCTATAGTCTCCTGATTTGTTCATTATAGCCACTCTGACTGATATGAGGTGGTATCACAGTGTGGTTTTGATTTGTATTTTCCTGATGATAAGTGACGTTGAGCATCGTTTCATTTGTCTGTTGGCCCTCTGGATGTCTTCTCTGGGAAAGTGTCTATTCATGTCTTCTGCCCATTTCTTCACTAGATTATTTGTTTTTTTGGGTGTGGAGTTTGGTGAGTTCTTTATAGATTTTTGATGCTAACCTTTTATCCGTATGTCATTTACAAATATCTTTTCCCATTCTGTCATTTGCCTTTTAGTTCTGTTGATTGTTTCCTTTGCAATGCAGAAGCTTTTTATCTTGATGAGGTCCCAATAGTTCATTTTTTGCTTTTAATTCCATTGCCTTTGGAGATGTCTCAAGTAAGAAATTGCTGTGGCTGGGGGTCAAAGAGGTTGTTGCCTGTTTCCTTCTCTAGGATTTTGATGGTTTCCTGTCTCACATTCAGGTCCTTCATCCATTTTGAGTTTATTTTTGTGTATGATGTAAGAAAGTGGTCTAGTTTCATTCCTCTGCATGCTGCTGTCCAGTTCTCCCAGCACCATTTGTTAAAGAGACATTTTTCCATTGGATACTCTTTCCTACTTTGTCAAAGATTAGTTGGCCATCCATTTGTAGGTCCAATTCTGGGTTCTCTGTTCTATTCCATTGGTCAATGGGTCTGTTTTTGTGTACTCTCTTGATGATTACAGCTTTGTAGTAGAGGCTAAAGTCTGGGATTGTGATGCCTCCTGCTTTGGTTTTCTTCTTCAATATTAGTTTGGCTATTTGGGGTCTTTTGTGGTTCCATACAAATTTTAGGATTGTTTGTTCTAGCTTTGAGAAGAACACTGATGCAATTTTGGTTGGGATTTCATTGAATGTGTAAATTGCCTTGAGTTGTATTGACATTTTAACAGTATTTGTTCTTCCAATCCAGAGCATGGAATGTTTTTCCATTTCTTTGTGTATTCTTAAGTTTCCTTCATAAGCTTCCTATAGTTCTCAATATAGATCTTTTACTTCTTTGGTTAGGTTTATTCTTAGGTATATTATGGTTCTTGGTGCAATTGTGAATGGTATCAGTTTCTTTATTTCTCTTTCTGTTGGGTCATTATTGGTGTATAAAAATGTAGCCTATTTCTGTACATTGATTTTGTACCCTGCGATTTTGCTGAATTCATATATCCGTTTTAGCAGACCTGGTGGAGTCTGTCGGGTTATCAATGTAGAGTACCATGTCATCTGTGAAAGGTGAAAGTTTGACTTCATCTTTGCCAATTTTGATGCCTTAAATTTCATTTTGTTCTCTGTTTGCTGATCAACACTATGTTAAACAGTCACTACTGTGTCCTAGCCACAGCAATCAGACAATGAAAAGAAAAGGCATCATTATTGGCAAGAAAGAAGTAAAACTTTCATTATTTGCAGATAACATGATACTCTATATAGAAAACCCAAAAGACTCTACCAAAAAAATTACTAAAACTAATACCTAAATTCAACAAAGTCTTAGGATATAAAATCATTGTACAGAAATCTGTTGCATTTCTATACGCCAATAATGAAGCAGCAAAAAAAGAAATAAAGGGATGAATCCCATTTATAATTGCACCAAAAACCATAAGATACCTAGAAGTAAACCTAACCAAAGAGATAAAAGTTCTGTACTCTGAAAACTATAGAACACTAATGAAAGAAATTGAAGAGGACACAAGAAATGGAAAGATGGTATTTTTTGATGGTATCTTCTCAGAGCTAGAAGAAACCATCCAAAAATTTGTACAGAACCACAAAATATCCCAAACAGTCAAAGCAGCCTGGAAAAGGAAAAGAAAAGCTGGAGGTAGCATAATTCCAGACTTCAAGTTATAGTACAAAGTTGTAGTGGTCAAAAAGTATGGTACTGGCACAAAAATAAACACGTATTTCACTGGAACAGAATAGAAAACCCAGAAATGAACCCACAACTATATGGTCAATTTTCAACAATCCAGTTGGGAAAAGACAGTCTCTTTTACAAATAGTATTGGGAAAATTGGACAGCAATGTCCAAAAGAATGAAACTGGACCTCTTTCTTACACCATACACAAAAATAAATTCAAATGGATCAAAGACCTAAATGTGAGACATTAAAATCCTAGAGGAGACATTAAAATCCTAGTAACCTCTTTGACCTTGGCCGTAGCTACTTCTTATTAGATATGTCTCCTGAAGCAAGGGAACCAAAAGCAAAAATAAACTATTGGGAATTCATCAAAATAAAAAGCTTCTGCACAGCAAAGGAAACAATCAGCAAAACTAAAAGACATCCTACAAAATGGGAGAAGATATTTGCAAATGGCATATCTGATAGGGGTTAGTATCTAAAATAAATGAAGAACTTATAAAACTCAGTATCCAAAAATGATAATCCAGTTAACAAATGGCAAAAGACATGATTTTTCCAAAGAAGACATATAGATGGCCAACAGACACATGAAAATATGTTCATCATCACTTACCATCCAGGAAATGCAAAGCAAAACTACAATTCTCACACTTGTCAGAATGACTAAAATCAACAACACAAAAAACAACAGGTGTCCACCAGGATGTCAAGAAAGGATAACCCTCTTGTGCTGCTGGTGGGAATGCAAACTGGTGCAGCCACTCTGGAAAACAGTATGAAGGTTCCTTGAAAAGTTAAAAATAGAACTATCCTATGATCCAGCAATTGTACCACTAGTATTTACCCAAAGAATATAAAAATACTAATTCAAAGGGATTCGTGCACCTGATGCTTATCTACAATATAGCCAACTTAATGGAAGCAGCTCAAATGCTGAATGGATAAAGAAGATGTGGTGTGTGTAAAACCTTGGATTGTAACTTGTTCTGAGAGTATTCCACAAGAGGAGCTAACATTTCTAATAAATTTTAACTTGATAAATGAGTGATGTCTTGCAATATGAATAGTACATAATGCTAAATGTCACATGATCACAGATGAGCAAATGGTTCTCTTTCTTGCTGTGGATTGTGGGTGATCATCTCTCAGTCTTGGATGCTCAGTCTGAGGCCACAGTGCTTGGCATTAAATCAGTGTTATTTCAGAATGTTGGAAGGTGCCCACAACTGGCACTAGTGTATTTTTTGTCAATTCAAAGCGCTTATGGACAGTGTTTTGCTTTTTCATACAAGAGTAAGCTTAGGAATGCTTTGCTTCATTCTAGGTCAGGCTACCTGCAGATATAGACCCTTTCCTCTGCTGCCTTATTGCCAGTTACATTAAATACAGTATATGTCAAGAGTTTATTAATACTACTGTAGTCAACATCTGTGTGAGTATGTACAATGGCCCCCATGCAGGAAAAAATTGAAAAGAAAGGCAGTAAGAAGAGGGAAATGATTACAGTGGAAGTTAAAAAGGAGAAGTACAGATGAGGTATGCGAGTGGCCAGAATTGCAAGATTGTATAAGAAGTCTAAGCCTGTATCTCGTCTTCAGAGGAGGAGGAGACAAAGATGGAGGAATCCCTCACTTCAGATGAGATTAGAGAGATGTGTAAAATGTGGGAAACAGTGCAGAATTTTGTAGGAAAGCACCACCCATTTAAGGCTATAGCAGTGCAAGCAGTGAATCTGTTTAACAACAATACAACATCACATTTCCACAGAATCCTCAAAAGGAGGCAAAAGCAAGTGTCATTTGATAGGTTCCTTGTTCAGGTTGCATGAAAAGAAAAAGATTCCATTGAGCCAATAGATAGCAATTCCATTAGTGAAAGTCATTCCAGTAACCCTCCTCTCTCATCTTCCTTCACACCATCCACAAAGGTTTCCAAAGGGAAGTACAGGTTAATTTGTTTATTTTTCTTTACACTTTGTATTTTCTTTATTATTTTGTATTATATTACAGTATTGTAATCATTTTTATATGAATATTTCTGGGTTGTGGAATGAATCATTTGAGTTTCCATTATTTCTTATGAGGGAATTTGCTTTAATATACAAGTGCTTTGGATTACAAGCATGTTTCTGGAACAAATTATGCTCACAAACCAAGGTTTTACTCTGTGTGTGTATGTCATGCACACGTGTGTGTATATGCAATGGAATATTATTTAGCCATAAAAAGAATGAAATCTCACCATTTGCAACAATGTGGGTGGAACTGGAGAGTGTAATGCTAACTGAAATAAGTCAGAGAAAGGCAAATACCATATGATTTCACTCATATGTGGCATTTAAGAAACAAATGAGGGTAGGGAAAAGAAGAGAGAGAGAGGCAAACCAAGAAACAGACTCTTCACTATAGAGAACAAACTAATGACTACCAGAGGAGAGAGAGACAGGGGGATGGGTTAAGTAGGATGGGGATTAAGGACAGCATTTGTGATGAGCACACAGTGTTGTGCGGAAGTATTATATCACTAAACTATATTCCTGAAACTAATACTGTACTGTATATTAACTAACTGGAATTTAAATAAAAACTTAAAAATTAAAATAAAAATTTGTAAAAAAGCAGAGTTGCATCTCTATGTACTAACAATGAAGTATTCAAAAAAATCAAGAAAGCAATCCCATTTACAGTAACCTCAACAAATAAATTTACTGAGGAGATGAAAGATTTGTACATTGAAAACCATGAAACAGTAATAAAAGTAATCAAAACAAATGGAAATATATTCTGTGTTCATGGATTGGAAAAATTGATATTGTGAAACTGTCCATGCTACCCAAAACTAACTATAGATTCAGTTCAATTCCAATCAAAATCCTAGTAACATTTTTTACAGAAATTTAAAAAACAATTTTGAAATTCATATGGAGCTACAGCATACCCTGAATGGCTAAAACAATCTTGAGCAAAAAGAACAAAGTAGGGTATGGTGTATATATACAGAATATGTATTATTCAGCCTTTAAAAAGAAGGATATCCTACCATCTGTGACAACATGGACTAACATGGAGTACATTATGCTAAGTGAAATAAGGCAGTCACAGAAAGACAGATCTGCATGATCCCACTTGTATGTGGAATCTAAAGAAGTCTAACTCAGAAATAAATTAGAATAGTGGTTACCAGGAGATGGGGATGGGGGCAAATGAGGAGATGTTGGTCAAAGGGTACAAACTTGCAACTATAGAACTAGTAAGTTCTGGAGACCTATTCTACAGCGTAATGATTATTGTTCATCATAACGTATTGTGTACTTAAAATCTGCTGAGAGTAGGTCTCGTGTTCTCACCACCCCCCGCCACACACACACACTAGATGAAGTGATAGATACATTAATTATCTCAATTGTGACAGTTACTTCACAATGTATACATTTAGTAAAACATGTTGTATATCTTATATACAATTTTCATTTGTTAGCATGCCTTGGTGTAACTGGGGAAAAAAGTGTCAATACCAATGCTAGCTAGCAAGAAAAGTATATGTTATTGGTGGGGATGTGAAATTGTATAGCTATTATGGAAAATAGTTGAGCAGTTTCTTTAAAAATTGAACATATAAAAATCAAGTATAGCATTGAACTATTGAGCATTTGTCCTAATGAAATGAAAACTTGTGTACAAACATTCATAGCAGCTTTAATGGTAATAGCCAAAAACTGGGGGGAAAACATGTTCTTCAGCACGTGAATGAACAGTTCAATTGTGGTACATCCATACCAAGGAATACTACTTAGCAATAGAAATCAACAAACTAGGGGCGCCTGGGTGGCTCAGTTGGTTGAGCGTCTGACTTCAGCTCAGGTCATGATCTCACAGTTCGTGGGTTCGAGCCCCACATCGGGCTCTGTGCTGACAGCTAGCTCAGAGCCTGGAGCCTGTTTCAGATTCTGTGTCTCCCTCTCTCTCTGATCCTCCCCTGCTCATGCTGTCTCTATCTCTCTCTCAAAAATAAATAAAATATTTTTAAAAAAAAGAAAAAAACAAACTATTGAAACACGAAAAAAATTGAATTGTTCTCAAAGAAATTGTGCTGAATATAAAAAGCCATTCTCAGAAGCCACATGCTACATGGTTCCATTTATATAACATTCTCAAAATGACAAAGCTGTAGATATGGAGAACCAATTACTGGTTGACAGAGGACAGGGACAGGAGTTGGGGGATGAGTATAAAAGGATAGCATGAGATGGCAAAGGACACAATCCATAAAACTAACAGCCAGCTGACGGAATGGGGAAAGATAGTTGCAAATGACATATCAGATAAAGGGCTAGTATCCAAAATCTATACGGAACTCACCAAACTCCACACCCGAAAAACAATCCAGTGAAAAAATGGGCAGAAGACATGAACAGACACTTCTCCAAAGAGGACATCCAGATGGCCAACAGACACATGAAACGATGCTCAGCGTCCCTCCTCATCAGGGAAATACAAATCAAAACCACACTGTGATACCACCTCACACTGGTCAGAGTGGCTAAAATGAGCAGATCAGAGGACTCTAGATGCTGGTGAGGATGTGGAGAAATGGGCACCCTCCTACACTATTGATGGGAATGTAAACTGGTGCAGCCCCTCTGGAAAACTGTGTGGAGGTTCCTCAAAAAATTAACACTAGAACTCCCCTAGGACCCAGCAATAGCACTGCTAGGAATTTACCCAAGGGATACAGGAGTGCTGATGCATAGGGGCACATGGACCCCAATGTTCATAGCAGCACTCTCCACAATAGCTAAAACATGGAAAGAGCCTAAGTGTCCATCAACAGATGAATGGATCAAGAAGATGTGGTTTATCTATACCATGGAATACTACATGGCAATGAGAAATAATGAAATCTGGCCATGTGTAGCAACATGGATGGATCTTTAGGGTGTTATGCTGAGCTAAATAAGTCAGGCAGAGAAGGACAAATATCATATGTTTGCACGTATAGGAGGATTAGGAGGAACTTAACGGAGGACTGTGGGGAAGAAGAAGGGGGGAAATAGTGGGGGAGAGGGAGGAAGGCAAACTATGAGAGACTCTTGAGTGCTGAAAACAAACTGAGGGCTGATGGGGGTGGGAGGGAGGGGAAGGGGCGTGACGGGCACGGAGGAGGGCACTTGTGGGGATGAGCACTGGGTGTTATATGGAAACCAACCTGACAATAAACTATTAAAAAAAAGGATAGCATGAGGACGTTCCTTTGTGGTGATGAAACTTCTATATCTGTATTGTGATGGCAACATAAACTATACTTGGGATAAAATTTCATAGAACTACACACCTACAGATGAATGCATGTAAAAAGTGGTGAAAACTAAATAATATCTGTAGTCTAATTAACAGTATTATAACAATGTCAGTTTCCTAGTTTTTATGTTGTTCTACAATTATATAAGAAAGCACTGGAAAAAGGTGGATGAAGAGTAACAGGGCTAGGTACTATTTTGAAAATTTTTGTAAGTCTGTAATTATTTCAGTACAAACTTATTAAGGGTAAGTACATATATTGGATATAGCCCAGACGGCTCTACCAATTTGTATATACGATATGTATATATACATTATGTTTGTGTGTATATGTTGTATACATGGTATATATGTTTATATATATGGTGTGGGTGTATATATGTATTTTGGTATATGTGCATATATGTGCCTATGATATATATGTGTGTATATATGATTTTATATATATGTATATATATAAATGACGTGTGTGTGTGTATATGGTGTGTGTGTATATGTATTTTGGCATATGTGCATATATGTACCTTTGATGTGTGTGTGTGTGTGTGTGTCCAGAAACTTCACAGACTGTTCAGCACAGCTTTGCTAACATAGTATGTTGTCATAGTTTTTAATCTTTTCTAATCTATTAGGTAACAAGTGATGTTTCAATGTTCTAATTTGCTTTTCTTCTACCTTAAATGAGTTTAAAAATTTTCTTTTCATGTATTTGAGGGCTGTTTTACACTTTTTGTTGTGAATTGTCTGCTGATGTTCATTTTTCTATTGGATTCTGGGTCTTTGTTCCTTAATTTTTTTTCTAGTTTGCCAGTTGTCTTTTAAATTTGTTTATGATGTTTCTTTACCATGCAAAAACTTTTATTTTTATTTAGCCTATATTATCAGTCTTTTTTTTATTGCCTCAGTTTTGAGCCATAGTTATTTTTTATTGCATCTGAATTTTGAGTCCTGATTTCCCTCCACCAAGGTTTTGGAGACATTCACCCATGTTTCCTCTTGTTATTTATATGGTTTCATTTCTATAGTTAAGTTTTTAATCTATTGGAGTTTATTCTTATGTATGGTGTAAGGTGGAGATCTAAGCTTTTTCCAGTGATTGTCCCAGTTTTCCCAGAACCGTGTATTTAATTTGAGTGATTTCAGATGCTATCTTTATCATATACTAAATCTCATATGTGTTTGGGTTTGTGTCTGGACTTTGTATTCTATTCTACCGGACTATTTGTTTATTCCTGCACCACAATATTTTAAGTATAGAGGGTTTAGTAATATGTTTTAACATTTTGTGGGGAAAATCACCTGTGAAGTTTTTCTTTTCAATGTCTTTCTTCCTCTTCTTACATATATGTTTTATTGCCTATAAGTAATTTGTCTTACCTAACTGCTCTGGCTCATACCTCTAGTACAATATTAAATAGTAATGGATATAGCAGACGTCTTTTCATTGTTCCTGATCTTAGTGGAAATATCGCTAGAATTTTCTCATTAAGTACAATAATAGCTTTAGGACCAAGATATATATATTTAATCACTCTAACAAAATATCTCTCAGTTTCTGTATTCAGAAATGAATTGATGTTGAATTTTATCAGTCTTTTTTAATATCTATGGAAATAATCATGATTTTTCCCTTATATTTATTAATACAGTATATGATATTGATGGATTTTCTAATACTGAAGTTACCTTACATTTGAGAAATAAATACCACTCTGTCATGGTGTATCATTTTCTTAAGGTGGTCTTGGATTCTGTTTGTCAATATTTTTTAATTTTGTGGTACAATACACATAACATAAAATTTACCATCTTAACCATTTTTAAGTACAGTTCAGTAGTATTAAATATATTTCACATTTTTTGTGCGACCCCCACAGCCATCATGCCTATAACTCGCAATTTGTAAAACTGATCTCCTTGTTTATATTTAGCTTTCGGGGCGCCTGGGTGGCTTAGCCGGTTGAGCATCCGACTTTCGCTTGGGTCATGATCTCACGGTTCGTGGGTTCGAGCCCCGCGTCGGGCTCTGTGCTGACTGCCAGCTCGGAGCCTGGAGCCTATTTCAGAGTCTGTGTCTCCCTCTCTCTGACCCTCCCCTGCTCACGCTGTCTCTCTCTCTCTCTCCTAGAAATAAATAAAAACATTAAAAAATTAAAAAAAAATATTTAGCTTTCTTCATCACCACTGTAAGTAATATTCTGTACTTTTCTTTCTTCAAGCCTTTATCTAGTTTAAGTATCAATGTTGTTTATATTTGATTCATGAAAGGAATTAGGAATTCCATTTTAATGCTTATAGATCATTATAAGCTCATATATAGAGCTTTGGGACTAATTACCAAAACTGACCCCATAATTTGCTGTTATACAATACTCTTAGTTTAATGGCACCCTCTTCTTCCCTTTGTCTTCTTTTTCTCTTTCCAGTTGCCAAAGGATGTTTTTCTTTCATTTTTGTCTTTTTTTTGTCTTTCCCAGTGCCGTGTATTTTTAAATTGTGGAGGGTTTTTTCCATTTTTTAAAGTTCATATGCTTATTTTGAGAGAGAGAACACAAGTGGGGTATGGGCAGAGAGAGATTGGGAGTGAGAATACCAAGCAGGTTCCACACTGTCAGGACAGAGCCCAACTCAGCTCAAACTCACAAACCGTGAGATCATGGCCTGAGCAGAGATCAAGAATCGGACACCTGACTGAGCTACCCAGGCACCTCTAGATTGTGTTCCTCAAATCACACAAACTTAGAAGTTCCTTCTGTGTGGTTTGGGTTATAATCTATCCAGGTTTTGTTTTTGTTTTTGTTTTGTTCTATCGGTTTTTTTTTTTATAAATCGTTTTCAAACTTAGTATGGACTTAGTCTGTAGTGGTATTTTTAAAAATCAGTATTAGGTTCCGGGGCGCCTGGGTGGCTTAGTCGGTTAAGCGTCCAACTTTCGCTTAGGTCATGATCTCGCGGTTCGTGGGTTCGAGCCCCGCGTCGGGCTCTGTGCTGACAGCTCAGAGCCTGGAGCCTGTTTCAGATTCTGTGTCTCCCTCTCTCTCTGACCCTCCCCTGCTCACGCTGTCTCTCTCTCTCCTAGAAATAAATAAAAATATTTAAAAAAATAAAATAAAATAAAATAAAAATCAGTATTAGGTTCCAACTGTTCAGTTTTCCCCCATGGATTTTCTTCACATTGTTTTTCTTCTGGTCTATTTCTCCTTATCACAAATCCTTGTGGATCAGCAAGGGTGAAGTGGGAGCAGGAGAGACCAAGTGCTGGTTTTAATGGTTTTTCTCTCTTTTTATTCACAATTATTTTGAAGCTTTGGCATTCTCTGTTCTTAAAGTTACCTTAAAAGCTGAAGGTATGGTTTCATGTGGAATTGCCTTTTTCATTCTTGTTGCCTATGGTTTGAGGAAGAAATAGTATGAGGTACGTATCTATGCATTTGCTGTTTTCTTCAGCTCCAAAGAATTTTTATAGTATGTTACTACATTCCTTTTTTTCCACTCTCTTAGGTATAAACTATAGAACAAGTGACTTAGGGACAATAGTGACTTTTGGGGGGTGAACATAATTAATGCTTTTCTATTGTTAAAGGTTACGGATAAGGCAATTTAAAAAGAACTGGAAATGTGATTTAGATTCAGCATTGAATGAAATACAGGTATGACGTTTATTTTTTAAAATAAATAGCTGTGATCTCTGAAAACCAGTAATAACAAAGAAACGTTGAATAGTAAAAGCTGTAGGAAAAGTTTTAAAATATGACTGTTATGCAGAGAAAATGCTGAAGGAAAAGAAGTTTAATTTTTTAATACTTTGAAATGCAAATGCAATTTCTATAGTTATGGACTATTCTAAAAATAATTCTGTAAATAACTGGCTCATTGTCAAAGTTAACGTATATCAAGATATAATAATCTAAGGCTTAGCCTTTAATTCTTGTCACTGGATAGACTCAGTGCATAAGAAAGTTGGCTTTCTTGTCACAGTCCATGGATGGCTGCGATACATGAAATGATAGCAGAAAGCCAAGGTCATTGTGCCTTCTGCAGTCATTTGGAGTATAAGAAATAGAGAACTTTCAGGATGATTTTACTGTTTGGCTTAAGATCATTTTTCTATTCTTGTAGTAATTGTTGGTCTTGTCTTAATTAGTGTTTATATCCTTGAAACAATCTTATGTTGGTATGGAAAACTATTTCTTTGTTTATAGTAGAAAATAATGAGAAGATGGTAAGTTTACTGAAATTTACTTTGTATTCCCTGTCATAGAAGAACTGTAATCCCTGAAATGGTATTTGGGCCCCAAATCATAAATGGGGCCAAATAGTAGTAAAACACAATCTCTAAAAGTAATAATATAGTGTGTTTCTCTGGAGATGGCTCAAATCATATTGCTAATCATCTCTTTTCCATAAAATCTGTCCTACTGTCTAGCTCAGGTCTGAGGGTGACATCATTAAGTACATTAGGAAGAAGATTATTAAATGCATATTGCTATCTGGAATTATAGAGACTATGCTATAGTCAGAAACCCAAATTGTACAGTAGAAAGTTTTTAATGGTATAACACTGTCAGGAAGTGTATAAGCTCTGCAGAGATATTGTCTTATTGATTTCTGTATATATAATGTCTGCATGTACCTATTCCATAATATGTTTGCATAAATGGCAACTTTCATGCTTTTTTTGTTTTGTTTCTAATAATTCTGATAGCATTGTAAAGAGAAAGGTGACTGGACCAAATTGGGAAATTTATACATTAACACAAAAATGGGCTGTGAAAACTTTGCAGACTTCCAGAGATTTTGTGCTTGTATTGCTGAAACACTAACAAAAGACTGTAAAGAAGAGAGACCAGGTGTTCCATTTTGTGAATTTGCTGAAACAGGTAAAACGTCACTAATTGGGTCTAAGTATTATGCATGTTAGCATGGTACAGTGTTCTTAACAGGAATGTAAAGCTCTTAATGTTTTCCACGTTAAGGATAAGTTAATATTGCAGATTTCAGATACTTCTCTTTATAAATATTTCCATCTTTTTGTTATGAAGTTAGATAATAATGATATAAGGTCAAGAATTGGTGTTTTAATATCTCATGTGTCATGTTCTTATTTTTCTTTTCATTCAGATTGGTGAAACTATTGCAAATTATACTGGAGCACCTGAATTTTTGAATCATTAAAGTTCTTACTATCTTCACTACTACAAGTCAACAAAATTAATGTTTTTGAGACTTTTTTTTACATGAGCTCTTCACAGCTATTTATATATGTTTTTAATGTTTATTTGTGTATTTTGAGAGGGAGAGAGCAAGTGTAAGCAGGAGAAGGGCAGAGTGAGAGAGAGAGAGAAAGAGAGAGAGAGAGAGAGAAAGAGAGAGAGAGAATCCCAAGCAGGCTCCCCGCCATCAATGCAGTGTCTGACTTGGGGCTCAATCCCACAAACCATGAGATCATGGCCTGAGCTGAAATCAGGAGACAGACACTCAACTGACTGAGCCACCCAAGCGCCCCTTCACTGCTATATATTTTTTATCAGGGGTCAGCAAATGTTTTCTGCAAAGGGAGAGGTACTAAATGTTTTAGGCTTTACACATTCACATTCGATATGTGTTACATGGTTTTCCTTTCAAACTCTTTAGAAATAGGGAAACATGGGGCGCCTGGGTGGCCCAGTTGATTAAGTGTCTGACTTCAGCTCGTGTCATGATCTCATAGTTCATGGGTTTGAGCCCCATATTGGACTCTGTGCTAACAGCTTGGAGCCTGGAGTATGCTTCAAATCCTGTGTCTCCCTCTTTCTCTCTGCCCCTCCCCTCTTCATGCTCTCTCTCTCTCTCTCTCCCAAAAATAAATAAAATCATTAAAAACAAATTTTTTAATAGGGAAGCCATTTTTAGCCCACAGGCCATACAAAAACCAACCACACGCCAGATTTGGCATGCAGGCTATGGTTTGCCAACACCAGGTCTTTGGTCTAGTGTCAATAATTTCATATTAATTTGCCTTTTCTGTCATTTTAAATGGCTTTTCCACTTTTTTCCATATGCCTACTTTGTGTTTCAGTTAGCAAAGATCCACAAAATAGTGAAGTAGATAAAACTTTGCTGGGAAGAATTGGAATCAGTGCTATGTACTTCTATCACAAGCTGTTGCAGTGGGCCAAGGTATGTCATTAAATTTTGTTTGGGCTTAGTACAGAGAGTGTTAATTTTAAATTTTTTAACAGAATATAGTTAACACTGCAAATTAGAAATTTGCTAATAATGTTGCAAGAGGCAAAATGAGTCCCAGACTGGTAGGTAAATTATTAGGTAGTATATTACGTAAGTGTGGAAAGAAAGGGAGTAGCAGGAGACCAGCTACCATGAAGTATCTCACTATAGGGAGCACTTGGGAAGCTCTGCTAAATACCATATTGCGAGAGTTCAAGACCTTTTTTTTTTTTAAGATGAATCCAGGAAATTCACAACAGGACTCCTTAAGAATCACCTCCTAAAATGCTCTGGAACACTCTATCCCATATATCTTGATATCTTCTTTAGGGTTTAGCTCACCATAGAAGTGGCCTGCTTATTCTGGACTATACTAAACTACCGTTCTTTAGATTTCCCTGAGGTAGCAGGTGGTTATAGATTCAATAAAGTGAAATAAAGTAGAAGACCGGAAAATCTAAAATAAAAAGGGAGTGCTGAAGGATGCATGCAGCAGTTGAGAGTGTGGTCAGTACTAAGTCAACTATTATAATGGATCTTTTGTTATTCTCATAAAAAGGTTATTTCTTAATTGAATGTGTTCAATAACACTTAAGCTCAGGGTCACTCATACATATACAAATACATGGATTTTTTAAAAAAATTTTATGTTTATTTATTTTTGAAAGACAGAGTGTGAGCAGAGGAGGGGCAGAGAGAGAGGGAGACACAAAACCCAAAGCAGGCTCCAGGCTCCAAGCTGTCAGCACAGAGCCAGACATGGGGCTCGAACTCATGAACTGAGATATCATGACCTAAGCTGACGTTGGACACTTAACCAACTGAGCCACCCTCGCACCCCAGTGGATTTTGTTTTTAATTAAAAAAAAAAAAAAAAACACAAAAACGACAGCAACAGAATCCTTGTACTTTAGTCTCCAAGCTCCTCAAGTGGTTTAGCACACACTGTGATGACTGATGTGTGATCAGTATGTGATCACATAGTGGGATGGGCAGAATGTACCTTGTCCCTGGTCTCACAGTCTGGCTTAAGGTTCATCATAGCATTAATTTCTTAGATATTTAACGCTTGAGAACTTGAGGACTACATGATAAAACCTTTTTGAAAAAGATTGAATTTACTACAATTTTAGGTTATATTTTCATTTTACTTGGTTAGTATTATTTCTTAAGAGGTTAGTGGGTTTGTACCTGAATTTCAATTTAAAATTTTCACTATCTAGGGGCACCTGGGTGGCTCAGTTGGTTGAGCGTCTGACTTCAGCTCAGGTCATGATCTCACAGTTTGTGGGTTCAAGCCCCGCGTCAGGCTCTGTGCTGACTGCCAGCTCAGAGCCTGGAGCCTGTTTCAGTCTGTGACTCCCTCTCTCTCTGACCCTCCCCTGCTCACGCTGTCTCTCTTTCTCTCTCTCCTAGAAATAAATAAATAAAACATTAAAAAAAATTTTTTTTAAATAAGTTTCACTATCTTGACATAAACTATTTGTAATAAATAAATAAATAAATAAAAAGTTTCACTATCTTATTTGGAATAAATATTTATTTAACTTAGTATGAATTTTTTAGTGGAAACCTGTTCATTTTGAATACAAAAGTAAAACTATTAAAAGTAAGCTAAAGTATATTCATTTATATAGGCAGCTTAAAAATACTTTGACATCACAATATGCATCTGACTCAAAGAGCATAGAATAGAATATAAAACAAGAGTCCATAAATTAAGAGCCAAATCTGGCCCTCACTGTCTTTTTATATCTCAAGAGGTAAGAATGTTTTTTACATTATTAAAGAGTTAGAAAATAAAAACAACTACCAAAAAGAATGTGCCACTGACTAAATGTGACCTGTAGAGCCTAAGTATTTACTATCTGGCCGTCTATAGAAAAAGTTTGCTGACTCCTGACATAAAATAATATATGTCTAATTTCTGATGTCCAGACTAGAGATAATCTTTTATGTAGACTATGTGAAATAATTAGTCTGTTGAATTAAAAAAGACAGTTTTCAGCCAGCTGTTTTATTATTTTTTCCCTCACTATCATTATTTATATAAATTTGATAAGACATTATCTCGATTTTCTCTGTCTCTCCCTCTTGACTCTTAGGGTGATCAACAGAAGAAATGTAAAAACTTATATTCAGTAGTTTTCCACATTAGGGCAAGATATCCTTTTTCCAAATGAAATCTTTAGGGGAAGCACAAGTATATAAACACTTGAAAAAAGGGGTCCACAGTGTGAGGATTAATATGAAGCAAAGCCCTGCTTCCTTCCCTTCCCTGTCTGTCTTTGTGGCTAAGCAGGAGGGGGCTGAAAGAAAGGGTCTTAGAGCAGTTTGAAAACCATCAGTCTAGAAGGATGATTCAAATTGGATCATTGGTTTCTATATAATTACTGATTTTGTGTCTCTGTGATACTCTACAGGAATAATACTCAATTAGTGTTCTTTATTTTTACTCTAGGGAAGGAAGGTCTTAGATAAACTATATGAACTGAAAATACATTTTACAAGTTTAAAAGGACTCACAGGGCCTGCGAAGTTAGCACCAAGATGTCAAATTGTGAATATTGCAGCAGAGATTTTTCTAAAAAGTGGAAGCCTTGATGGTGCTATTTGGGTGTTGAGGGGTAAGTTCTGATATACGCAAGCATCATATAATTTGTTGTTATAAATTCTTGTCTATGTAATTACCTTAAGTTGATGTTGAATTGTGAGTGGTAATTTGGCCTAATAAACGCTAGTGATCATGTGGGTAGGAAAGATGGTTGATGTGTAAAATGGAAGGAGAAAGTTAACCTCACCTTAAAGAAAAAAATTGTATGACCCTTTATTGATAAGCTAGTTCTTACTTTGGCCTAAGTATGATACTAATAAATGCTTTCCATCGATTATTTCAGGTAATTGTTATAGAAACCCTATAAGTTTGGAATTAGTATAACCCCCTTTTTTTTGTTAGTTAAAAAATGTCAGAGACATTAAACCTGTTGCCCAAAATGATACAAGTAAGAAGTGGAGGCTGTATTCAAATCCAGACAGTCCAGCTTCAGAGCCCAGGCTTCAGCTGCTGTTGGGGGAAGTAAATCCCTATTATAATCTGTATGAACTCTTAACCTTTGTACATACAGGCAAACATGACTTCAAACCAGGACAAGTAAAGCCACTTCCCTAGTAAATTAATCCTCCAGCAGAAATTACAATGAAATTAAGCCAGCAGACACACTTAAGATTGGTTTGCTGTGAGGTAAATAAAAATTTAGAGATCACACGGATAACACAGCATGCTGTCTAATGGAACCTCTGCTACTTAAACCATCAAGCAGATTTTATTTGATAAAATGGAATAACAGTGAAGAAAGTTCAAGAATCTCTGGGTTTATGGGGCGCCAGAGTGGCTCAGTGGGTTAAAGGTCCAACTTTGGCTCAGGTCATGATCTCATCTCACAGCTCATGGGTTTCAGCCCTGAGTCGGCTCTGTGCTGACAACTCAGAGTTTGGAACCTGCTTCGTATTCTGTGTCTCCCTCTCTCTCTGCCTCTCCTCTGCTTGTACTCTGTCTTTCTCCCTCTCAAAAGTAAATAAACATTGGAAACTAATTTGACAATAAACTATTTGTAAAAAAAAAAAAAAAAAAAGGAAACTAATTTGACAAACTATTTGTGTAAAAAAAAAAAAAGTAAATAAACATTAAAGAAATTAAAAAAAAAAATCCCTGAGTTTAGGTGGGAAGATAGAATATATACACAGGTAGAGCAAATAGATAATCTTTACACTAACACAAGCACATATGCATGCACACATACATATTTATATATATGAATATATAATTCATATTATATACATGGAATAATTGCATACATATGTATAATGCCTTATATTTGTTCAGGGCTGAGAGTTCATGGAATACAGAGGTTCCAAGTGGACTTCAGGATCAAAAGCTTGTTGGAAAAGATTTTCTTCAACTTAACAAATATAGCTAGTGAAGTTTGCTACGTGGGGAAGTGTAACCAAAATACAAAAATAGAAATGAACAAAATGTAAGCCAAAACTCACAAGCTATGTTGAGAAGGAGAGATGTGGCAAGAGTGGAAAGGTTAAAATGATGGATAAAAATGAGCTTGGGTCACCTGATGATAGGAAATTTCAGCCTAAAAATTCTGGAGAAACTAGTCTTTCTCAGACTAGAGCATTAAGGAACATTTGTGTGAAGGGTGTGGAATGGTCTGTGGAGATTTAAAATTTCTACAATTCAATGCTCTCTTTAAAAATTCTTTTTTTTTAATCTTTAAAAATTCTGTAAGCTATAACAGGATTTCCTTTCACAGGGATAATTTCAACTGAAAGTCATTTTCATAAGTAAAAATTTACTTCTTTAAAAGAAGGGCCCACAGGGGCGCCTGGGTGGCTTAGTCGGTTAAGCGTCCGACTTTCACTTAGGTCATGTTCTCGCGGTTCGTGGGTTCAAGCCCCGCGTCGGGCTCTGTGCTGACTGCCAGCTCAGAGCCTGGAGCCTGTTTCAGCCTGTGACTCCCTCTCTCTCTGACCCTCCCCTGCTCACGCTGTCTCTCTCTCTCTCTCCTAGAAATAAATATTTAAAAAAAAAAAAAGAAAAAAGGAAGAGCCCACAGAAGTATACTAAGTGCTCTCCAGAATTATTTTGTTGTTAAAAGTATTCTGCAGTAAACAGGCCTTTCTCAAGAAAGGAAATACAAAGGATTCTACCTCACTTGTAATACATGAGAGTAATACTCATAATAAGAAAAATAATACATTAAAATTACAAAAACCTGTCAGAGTAGCAAAGTAAGAGTTCAGTGATCTACATTTCATGAGAGTATAGAGAAACAGGCATTCACACACATTGTCTTTAGGGGCTTTTTGGCAAAATATCTGTCAAAATCTAATAGTGTGTATTTCCTTTTATGTTTCATCTCTGTTTCTAGAATTTCTCTTGCAAACACAAGTATGTACTGTAAGTTATCTAGAATCTTTTTTTTTTTTTTTTTTTTTTTTTTTTTTTTAAGAGAGAGAGAGAGAGAGAGAATCTCAAGAAGGCTCTGTGCTCAGCGCAGAGCCCAACTCTGGGACCCTGGGATCATGACCTAAGCTGAAAGCAAGTTAGATGCTCAACCAACTGAGCCAGTCAGGAACCCCTAGAATCTTTTTTTTAACCATCACAGTGCTAACAAAGAATTCCACATACCTTAAATGTTCATTAAGAGAGTACAAGTTGATTAACTGTGATAGCCATATGATGAAGTCGAATGAGGCATATCTACAGATATTCATTTGAAATGATCTCCAGGATCTGTTGCCAGATGAAAACAAGGAATATACAGAACAGTGTCCACAGTAACATAAATAAGATGCACACACACGTATTTCCTTTTATACACTTAAAATATTTTTAGAAGGAGGCACAAGAAACAGATGATGATGTTTGCTTCTGGGAAGAAGAATTTAGTGCTTGGAGGACACAGATAGGAGGAAGATTAACTTCTTCCATATGATTTTTCTATATTTTTCCTTTTGATTTTCTTTTTTATTTTTTTCCAAATTTTTATTGAAATTGTATTTAGTTAACATACAGTGTAAATATTGGTTTCAAAAGTAGAATTTAGTGATTCATCATTTACATATACCACCCAGTGCTCATCCCAACAAGTGCCCTCCTTAATGTCCTTCACCCTTTTGGCCCATTATCCATCCACCTCCCTTCATCAACCATCAGTTTGTCCTCTATTATTAAGAGTCTTTGGGGTGCCTGGGTGGCTCAGTTGGTTAAATGTCTGATTTTGGCTCAGGTCATGATCTCACAGTTTATGGGTTCAAGCCTTGCATCAGGCTCTCTGCTGTCAGCACAGAGCCTGCTTCAGATTCTCTGTCCCCCCTCCCTTTTTCAGCCCCTCCCCCTCTCACATTCTCTCCCTCCCTCCTCCCTTCCACCCCCTCTCTCTCTCTCTCCTCCCCCTACCATCTCTTCCTTCCTCCCTCTCTCTCTCTCTCTCTCTCTTAAAAATAAACACTAAAAAAATTTTTTGGGTCTCACGATTTTTTAAGTCTCTTATGGCTGAAGTCAAAGAGGGTGTTGCCTGTGTTCTCCTCTAGGATTTCGATAGTTTCCTTTCTCACATTTAGGTCTTTTCATCCATCTTGAATTTCTTTTTGTGTACAGTATAAAACAGTGGTCCAGTTTCATTCTTCTGCATGTTGCTGTCCAGTTTTCCCAGCACTATTTGCTGATGAGATTGTCTTTTTTCCATTGGATACACTCACCTGCTTTGTTGAAGATTGGTAGACCGTATGCTTGTGGGTCCACTTCTGGGTTTTCTGTTGTGTTACATTGATTTATGTGTATGTTTTTGTGTCAGTACTGTACTGTATTGATGACTATAGCTTTGTAAGATAGCTTGAAGTCCAGAATTGTGAAATTCCCTTTTTTCTGCTTTCCTTTTTTTTTTAATTTTCTTTTAATGTTTATTTTTGAGAGAGAGAGAGTGTGTGTGTGTGAGAGAGAGAGAGAGAGCAGGGGAGGGTCAGAGAGAGAGGGAGACACAGAATCTGAAACAGGCTCCAGGCTCTGAGCTGTCTACACAGAGTCTGATGCAGGGCTTGAACTCATGAACCATGAGATCATGACCTGAGCTAAAGTCAGACTCTTAACCAACTGAGCCACCTGGGCACCACTCCTTTTCTTTTTCAGGATTGCTTTGGCTATTCAAGGTTTTTTGTGGTTCCATGCCAATTTTAGGATTGTTTGTTCTAGCTCTGTGAAGATTGCTAGTAGTGTTTTGATAGGGACTGCATTAAATGTGTAGATTGCTTTGGGTAGTATCAACATTATAACAATGTTTGTTCTTTCAGTCCACAAACATGGAATGTTTTTCCATTTCTTTGTGTCCTTGTCAGTTTCTTTCATAAGTGTTCTATAGTTTTCATAGTACAGATTTTTTACCTCTTTGGTTAGGTTTATTCCAAGGTATCTATGATTTTTGGTACAATTGTAAATGGGATTGATTCCTTGATTTCTTTTTCTGCTGCTGCTTTATTGATGTGTAGAACCAGCCACAGATTTCTACACATTGATTTTATATCCTGCAACTTTGTTGAATTTATGTATTAGTTCTGGCAATTTTGGGGGGGGGAGTCTTTCAGGTTTTCTGTATAGCATATCATGTCATCTGCAAAGAGCAAAGGTTTGACTTCTTCATTGCCAATTTGGATGCCTTTCATTTCTTTTTTGTTGTCTGATTGGTAAGGCTAAGACTTCAATACTATGGTAAGTAACAGCAGTGAGAATAGATATCCCTGTCTTATTCCTGACTATATAGGAAAAGCTGTTTTTCTCCACTAAAGATGATATTGGCTAGGGGTCTTTTGTATATGGCTTTCAATGGTGTTGAGGTATGTTCCATCTACAACTACTTTGTTTAGCATTTATGTCAAGAATGGAGGCTATGTTTTGTCAAATGCCTTTTTTTTTCATCTATTGAGACGATCATGTGGTTCCTATCTTTTTTTTTTTTATTAAGGTGGTGTATCACATTGATTGATTTGCAAATATTGAACCAATCCTGCAGCCAGAAATAAATCCCACGTAATTTATGGTAAATAAGTCTTTTAATGTATTGTTGGATTCGATTTGCTGGTCTCTTGTTAAGAATTTTTGCATTCAGTGTTCATCAGGGATGTTGGCCTATAATTCTCCTTTTTAGTGGGGTCTTTGTCTGGTTTTGGATTCAAGGTGATGATGGCCTCATAGAATGAATTTGGAACTTTTCCTCCCATTTCTATTTTTTGGAAGTTTGAGAAGAATAGGTATTAACTCTTATTTAAATGTCTGGTAGAATTCCTCTGGGAAGCTCTCTGGCCCTGGACTTTTGTTTGTTGGGAGATTTTTGATTTCTGGATCCATTTCTTTGCTGGTTTGAGTTTGTTCAGATTTTCTCTTTCTTCCTGTTTCAGTTTTGGTAGTTTGTATGTTTATAGGAATATGTCCATTTCTTCCAGATTGCCCAGTTTGTTGGCATATAATTTTTAATCCCTTATAATTGTTTGTATTTCTGTGATGTTGGTTGTGATCACTTCTCTCTTATTTTTTATTTTATTTATTTATTTATTATCTGTATCTTTTATTTTTTTATAAATCTGGCTAGGCGTTTATCAATTTTGTTAATTCTTTCCAAGAACCAGCTCTTAGTTTCATTGATCTGTTCTACTGGGTTTGTTTGTTTGTTTGTTTCTATTTTGTTTATTTCTGCTCTAATCTTTATTATTTCCCTGCTTCTGCTGGATTTAGGCTTTACTTGCTGTTCCTTTTCTACCTTCTTTAGTGTACTTTAGGTTGTTTATCCAGGGTACATCTTACTTCTTGAAGTAGGCCTGCATTATAGTGTGCTTCCCTCTTAGGACCTCCTTTGCTGTATCCCAGAGGTTTTGGACTGTCATGTTTTCATTTTCATTTGCTTCCATGTATTTTGAAGAACAAATTTTTAATGTTTTATTTATTTTTGAGAAAGAGACAGTGTGAGCAGGGGAGGGTCAGAGAGAAAGAGAGTCACAGAATCCCAAGACAGGCTCCAGGCTCTGAGCTAGCTGTCAGCACAGAGCCCAGTGCGGGGCTCGAACCCATGAACTGTGGGATCATGACCTGAGCCAAAGTCAGACACTTAACTGACTGAGCCACCCAGGTGCCTCTCTTCCATGTATTTTTTAAAAATTTCTTCTTTAATTTCATGGTTAACCCATTCAGTCTTTAGTAGGATGTTCTTTTATCTCCAAGTGTTCATGGTCTTTCCAAATTTTTTCTTGTGGTTGATTTCAAGTTTCATAATGTTGTGGTCTGAAAATATGCATGGTATGATCTCAGTCATTTTGTACTTGTGACCCAATATGTGATCTAATCTGTAGAATGTTCCATGCTCCGGGAGCATGGGTGGCTCAGTCGATTAAGTGTCTGACTTCAGCTCAGGTCATGATCTCATGGTTCATGGGTTTGAGCCCCACATTGGGCTCTGTGCTGACAGCTAGCTCAGAGCCTGGAGCCTGCTTCGGATTCTGTGTCTCCCTCTCTCTCTAACCCTTCCCTGCTCACGCTCTCTCAGAAATAAATTTTAAAACATTTTTTAAAAAGAAAAAAGAAAAAAAGAATGTTCCATGCTCACTCAAGAAGAATGTGTATTTTCCAGCTTTAGGATGAAAAGTTGTGAATGTATCTGTTAAGTCCATCTGGTCCAATGTGTCATTCAAGCCTATTGTTTCTTTGTTGATCTGCTTAGATGATCTGTCCATTGCTGTAAGAGGCATGTTAAAGTCCTTTACTATTATTGTATTATTATCAATAAGTTTGATATAAATGATAAGTTTGATATAAAGTGAGTTTCTTTATGTTTGTTATTAATTGATGTATATATTTGAGTTTTTCAAGTTGGGGGCACAAATATTTACAATTGTTAGATCTTCTTGATGGATAGATCCCTTAATTATGGTACAATGCCCTTCTTCATCTCACATTTCAGTCTTTGGTTTAAAATCTAGTTTGTCTGATATAAGTATGGGTGCTCTGGCTTTGTTTGGCATCTGTTAGCATGGTAAATCATTATCTATCCCCTCACTTTCAGTCTGCAGGTGTCTATAGATCTAAAGTGATCCTCTTGTAGGCAGCAGATAGATGGGCCTTGGTTTTTTTTATCCATTCTGATACCCTGTATCTTTTGATTTGAGCTTTTAGTCCATTAAATTTAGAGCTATTATTGATAGATAAAAATTTAGTGCCACTGTGTTATCTGTAAAGTTGGTGTTTCTGGTGATGTTCTCTCTTCCTTTCTAGTCTTTATGCTTTTGGTCTCCCCCCCGCCCCCCCCCCCCGACACACACACACACACTCAGAGAGTCCCCTTTAATATTTCTTACAGGGCTAGGTTTAGTGGTTCCTTTAGTTTTTGTTTGGGAAACTCTTTATCTTTCCTGTATGCTGAATGACAGCCTTGCTGGATTAAGTATTCTTGGCTGCCTATTTTTCCCATTTAACATGTTGAGTATATCATGCCACTCTCTTCTGGCCTGCCAAGTTTCTCTGGACAGATCTGCTACAAACCTGATCTGTCTTCCTTTGTGGGTTAAGAATTTTCCCCCCTTGCTTCTTTCAGGATTTTTTCCTTATATGTGTATTTGTGAATTTGACTATATGTCTTGGTGATGACTGGATTTTGTTGAATTTAATGGGAGTTCTGTGTGGTTGTAGTGGATTTGGATCTCTTCCCTAGATAAGGGAGGTTTTCACTATAATTTGCTCATATAAACTTTCTGGTCCTTTTTCTTTCTCTTTTTCCTCCAGGACTCCTATGATAGGAATGTTTTTGTGCTTTAAGGAGTCGCTGAGTTCCCTAAGTCTACATCCATGATCCAGTACCTTTCTTTCCTTCTTTTTTTCAGCTTCAGTATTTTCCATAATTTTATCTTCTGCACCACTGGTTTGTTCCTCTGCTTCTTTTTTTTTTTTTTTTTTTTTTTTTTTTTGAGAGAGACACCGTGAGCAGGGGAGGGTCAGAGAGAGAGGGAGTCACAGACTGAAACAGGCTCCAGGCTCTGAGCTGGCAGTCAGCACAGAGCCCGACGCGGGGCTTGAACCCACGAACCGCGAGATCATGACCTAAGCGAAAGTCGGACGCTTAACCGACTAAGCCACCCAGGCGCCCCTGTTCCTCTGCTTCTTTATCATCATTACATCCAGTTAGTTTTGCATCTCAGTTATAACATTTTTTATTTCGGCTCAACTATTTCTTAGTTTTTTTTTATCTGTGCAGTAAGGAATTCTTTAGTGTCTTCCATGCTTTTCTCAAGCCCAGCTAGTATCCTTATGATTATTATTTTAAATCTGATTCAGACCATCTTACTTATATCTGTATGGATTAAATCCCTGGCCATGACTTCATCCGGTTCTTTCTTTTGGTGTGAATTCCTCCATCTTGTCGTTTTGTCTGAGTCACTGGTTTTTGTGTGTGCATGTGTGTGATTGTTAGGAAAACTTGTCATATTCTTGCTCCTGAGAGTAATGGCTATATTAAGTTCAAAAAAATGAAGAAAGAGGGGGTGCCTGGGTGGCTCAGTCGGTTAAGCGTCTGACTTCAGTTCAGGTCATGATCTCACGGTTCATGGGTTCAAGCCCCACGTCAGGCTCTGTGCTGACAGCTAGCTCAGAGCCTGGAGCCTGTCTTTGGATTCTGTAACTCCCTCTCTCTCTGACACTCCCCTCCTCATGCTGTCTCTCTCTTTCAGAAATAAATAAAAGTATTAAACTTTTTTCAAAAAAAGAAGGAAGCTAGATCCTTGGTGTATTTGTGTATTTTGGTATTCTTATTAAAAGAAGCTAGATCTAAAAAAAAAAGAAGAAGAAGAAGAAGCTGGGTTCTATTTCCCCTAGAGCTGAAGCTTTGCAGCACTCTGTGATCAGTAGACTTAGTGCATCAGAGGGTTTTGTGCTGGTGCCATGAGGGTGGGTGGGGCCTGCTATGCTCATTCTCAGGTGGGCTTGCCCTAGAGGAGGTGACCTGCAGGGCACCAGGGGAAGGTGAGGGGCACCTTGCTGTAAGCTGCTCTGGCCTACACTGGGTGGCACTCTTTTGCTCCATGAGGTGAGTCAGTGCCAATTGGTTGGGAGGGATGGCGTAGCCCCACTCTCTTGTCCCCAGAGCAGGGAGCTCACACACCCACCAGTCTTCAGGGAGCCCTCACAGAAGAGCAGACAGTCACCCCTTTTGTGTCCCCAGCTTCTGTCACATTCCTGCCTTCCCCCGGCCAGTGCGCCAGCCGTCTGCCTGCCAGGCCACACAGAATTCCTGTTTTATCTCAGGTGCACAGGTGGGTGTCACAACTCCAGATTTTAGCAGTCCAGGCTGTGCAGAGCCATGCTGCCCTCTGGGGGAGGGTCTCACTGTATGCCTGCCATTTGCTGGTTTGCTGTGTAAAACGGTCACAAGAGAGCACAGCAGTTTGGAGTTGATGGTAAAGCACAGCACAAAGCTGCCACCAAGATGTGCTTCCCATACTTGTGTCTCTTCTCCTGTGCTTGAGAGCAGGGCGGCCCATGGGTGCTGCTGGGTGTTTTGTCCCCCGCACAGGCTGTGGTGACACTCGGGAACTGTGTCTTCCCATGTGACCCAGAGGGTCCTCAGACCTTGCTGGCCTCTCCCAGGTCTTCATAGTCTTTCCCCACCAGAGCCACTAGGCACAGCCATGGTGCAGACCTCCAAGACTTCAGGCTTTGTGCTCCGCTCCTCTCCTTTTCCTCTCCTGTGGTTCTGGGGAAAGAGTTTTCTTGTGCAGTCCCCTGTGTGCGCACATGCGCTCATGCTCTCTCACTCGCTCGCGCTGTCTCTCTCTCTATCTCTCCATCATCAGGACTCCCTCCCCTTCACAGCACCTGCAGTGCTTTTCTTTCCCAAATCAGCTCTCGGTGGCTCCTACCTTCCATGATGTGGCCATTTGTGGTCATTTTCTCCCTCTAGTTGTGCAGTTTTGCTCTCTCAATCCTCAGATCAAATTCTTGGGTGTTCAGAATGACTGGATATTTATCTGGCTGTGTTCAAGGGACAAGGCAAGCCTAGGGTCCCCCTCCTGCTCTGCCATCTTATTTCTCTATGTTTTCCTTTTGAAAACCTATGCACTTATTACCTACTAAACTTTTTATCAAAGGGTTACACATTACTTGCGGTTGAGAAATGCAAAATACTTTACATATTTAGTTAGTGGCAGACTTTATGATGAGAAACATCTATTATTTTGGCTTCTCAATTTGACATTTAAAACTCTCAGCACTAGTAGCTTGTATCTTGGCAGATGAACAATACATTCCTGCCTTCTCCCTGTACCAGCATTAAAAAAGGGCTTTAAACCATAATTTATAATCATGGTTTGGAAGCTGAAGAATAAGTGTCTTTAACTCCCTAGAATATACATTTTCTAAAAAGTTATGCCATTTATTGAGAAGCTGCCTTTGCACTTTAAAATAAATTTTATTGCCTCAATGTAAGTAACACATATTCATTAGCAACCAGTAGGAAAAGGTAGATAAGAAAAACTTGATGATGAAATCTTTAACTCCCTAGAATATACATTTTGTAAAAAGTTATGCCATTTATTGAGAAGCTGCCTTTGAACTTTAAAATAAATTTTATTGCCTCAATGTAAGTAACACATGTTCATTAGCAACCAGTAGGAAAAGGTAGATAAGAAAAACTTGATGATGAAAATTCTTTATTCAGTCCGCCCAGAAATGACTGTTAACCACTTTAATGTTACTATATAGACTTTTTTTGTACCTTGCCTTTTTTTGTTCAGGGAACAGTCTTTCTGTAGACATCTTCTGTGTAAAGGAATGTTCTTCTACAGCATCACTTAACAGAATGCAACTTTCCACCTTATGAATAAGTATATATGTATATAAATATAGATACATAAATATATCCATGGACCCACTTTCCATCTAGCTTGTTTTCAGATGTCCATCATAAACAATAATCCATGCTAAACACTCCTGCTGATATTATGTCCTTAGGATAAATTCTGATGGAATTGCTGGGTTAAAGCATAAGGCAGTTTAAAGCTTTTGGTAAATGTTGGTAGATTTGCCCTTATTCACATTCAGATTTTCATCAGGGTATCATCTTGAGTTTATTAGAAAGCCTCCCTTTGTAAGAAAAGCCTAGAGAACTATTACACGGTATCTCTTCTATAAAGACATTGTCGTTTTAGAGGTCACATGTACATATAAACAGTGTTAGTGCCGAATACTGTGGTCTTTCATTATCAGACAGACTGGTGCATTCCAGTCTCTGCAATCCCTAATCTGGCGACTCAATACATTCCATTCCAGGTCTTTCTTATCTCTGCAAATGGAATGTAAAAGGACCCTACACCTTTAGAAAGTTTGTAGTAATTAGTCTTACCAGCATGTGAAGATGCAGGTTATGAAACACCCTCACCACTATTATTTTTTGAGTATTATTCTTTTCTCTTTGCTAGTTCGATAGAGAAAAAGTGATATTTGCTGCTTTACTTTGCATTTAATTACTTATTAGAAAATTTAACTCTCCCCTTTTTCCCATTTTTACTTATTCTTTAGTGAATTATTCATGTTCTTGATCTGTTTTCAAATTGTAATATATCTCTTCATTATTGATTTAATAATAACGTAGTAATTTGCTATATACCAAGCATTGTGCTAAGTGTGTTAGCACTAACACACTTATCCCATCAACACTAACCCCATGAAGTAGATGATGGGATCCCAAGATGAAGACACCGAGGCAGAGAATAAGCAAATAAGTATGAAAAAAGAATTCCAATCCAGGTCTGTCTGATTGCAGAGTCCATATTTTTAAGCCCCATACCAGTACTGTTATTTCCCTAGTCTTTCCTTTAAATGGACTTTGTAAAATTGAAACGAGGGCAGAAGCACCCACCACACAAACAGACCTGGATCTAACCTAGTCAGCCACTTGAGCAAAATGGTGATTCTGGTCTTGTTTCTATAAATCTAAGACAGTAGTTCTCAAAGTTGGCCATCAGAACACCCTGAAAGATTGTTAAAACACAAATTGCTTGGCCCATTCCCAGATGTCCTGATTCGTTAAATCTGGGATGGGTCCTGGGAATTTGCATTTCTTACAAGTTCTCAGATGTTGCTGATGATGATGCTGGTCTGGGGACCTCACTTTGAAGACCGCTACCCTATAGCTCTGGGTATTTCTCACACCTCCCCTGTATCCCTAAACCGTACTTCCTCAAGTCACTCCCCTACTTGGTTAACCAGTGCTATAAGCATCACCATTTTTATTATGCATTATTTATGGATTTTCTTCATTTAACTCTCTTTGTGCCTTCCTAGTGAGGAAATGGCTGAAGGTGGTTTTGTTTTAGATTTTTTTTCTAGTTTTATTGAGATATAATTGACATACGGCACTGTGTAACTTTGAGGAGTATGGCATAATGATATATATGTTGTGAGTTGATTGGCACAATAAATATAGTTAATATCCATCATCTCCTATAGGTAAAAAAAAAAAAAAGAGAAATATGTTTTTCCCTTATGATGAGAACTCTTAGGATCTACTCTCAACAACTTTCCTGTATGTCATACAGCAATGTTAAGCATAGTCACTGTGTTGTTGTACATTATGTTCCCAGTATTACTTATAACTAGAAGCTTGTGCCTTTTGACCACCTTCATCCATTTTCCCACCTCCACCCCTACACAAATCCAACCACAAATCCAATCTCTTTTTCTATGATTCTGAGATTCCATATACAAGTGAGATTGTGCGGTGTTTCTCTTTTTCACTTATTTCACTTTGCATACTGCTCTCAAGGTCCATCTATATTGTTTTAGGCTAGAGTTGTTTAAAGCCTATATGTGTGTGTTTCTTTTGTTTATTTAGCAAAGTGTTTCCCTTTTTTTAATAGGAAATTTAGCATAAAGGTTAGCTTGAACACCGAGACTGGTGACTGCCACTGTAGTACTAACATAAGCATATAAACACTGTTACTATTTAAGAAAAACTGCATCTTTATTTTCAGTCAGTGGATAGCTCTGTTCACACAATGTTGTGTTAGGCCAAGCCATCTTTAGTATCTGTTTTTATACAGCAGTTTCACTTATAACTACTTATGTAGGCATAGCCACTATTCAGGTCATTAGCACTTCTTTCCCAAGTAATTTTCACCTAATGTGAACTCTGGTCATTTTCAGTGATAGGATATTCAATTTTTGTTAATTTCTTCTTTTTATTTCTCTGTTTTGCTTTAATTTTTTATAGTGATTATATATATATATATATATATATATTTTTTTTTTTAATGTTTATTTTTGAGAGAGAGAGACAGAACGCCAGCTGGGGAAGGGAAGAGAGAGACGGATACACAGAATCCCAAGCAGGCTCCAAGGAGCTTGAACTCCCAGACTGTGAGATTGTGACCTGAAGTCCGACATTTAACTGGCTGAATCATCCAGGCACCCCTGTGACCGTTTATATTTTTAAAATAAACTTTATTTTAGGAGCATCTGGGTGGCTCAGTTGGTTAAGCGTCTGACTCTTGGTTTCAGCCCAGGTCATCTCATGATCTCACACTTTGTAAGTTTCAGCCCCACATCAGGCTTTGCACTGACCATGCAGAGCCTGCTTGAGTTTCTCTCTCTCTCTCTCTCTCTCTCTCTCTCTTTCTGCCCCTCCCCCACTCTCTGTCTATCTCAGAAACAAAAAACTATAAAAAAATTAAAGGGGCGTCTGAGTGGCTCAGTCAGTTAAGCGTCTGACTTCAGCTCAGGTCATGATCTCACTGTTTGTGAGTTCAAGCTCCACATCAGGCTCTGTACTGACAGCTCAGAGCCTGGAACCTGCTTCAGATTCTGTGTCTCCTTCTCTCTCTGCCCCTCTGCCATTCACATTCTGTCTGTCTCTCTCAAAAAAATAAACATCAAGAAAAAATTTTTTTAATAATAAATAAAAATTTTTTTAAAAATAAACATTATTTTAGAAGTAAAACAACCAGCTTGGCCATATCCTGAACAATAATATCTCTGAAATCACCAGTTTAATGCACTCTTTTATTTTTATAGTTTTTATAGTACACAGTTCAATAAATTATTAAAATTTAATGTAGGGGCGCCTGATTGGCTTAGTCGGTTAAGCGTCCGACTTTCGCTTAGGTCATGATCTCGCGGTTCGTGGGTTCGAGCCCCACGTCGGGCTCTGTGCTGACTGCCAGCTCAGAGCCTGGAGCCTGTTTCAGTCTGTGACTCCCTCTCTCTCTGACCCTTCCCAGCTCACGCTGTCTCTCTCCTAGAAATAAATAAAAAAACAAAATGTTAAAAAATAAATAAATAAATAAAAATAAAATAAAATTTAATGTAATCTAAAAATCAGTCCAGGTACTTACCATCAATAATGTATATATATCACACTTAGGAAATATCATACTGTATATTATGCCCATTTATATTATGATAGTTCTACATATTAAAGATATTTTTCCTTGATCTGTTGAATATTTGCACATATTTTTCTCAGCTTTTCATTTTCCTTTAACTTTGTGATTTTTTTTTGCATTTTTGTTTTTCTTCTATTGGTCTACCTGACATTTTTTTCTACCTAACATAAACTGTTTATTTTTTTTAGTGTTTTCTTTTTCAGTACAGCTTTTTATTTCTTTAATATTCTTTTTTCCAGTATAGCTGACACCGTTCCATTAGTTTCAAGTGTACAATATAGTAACTCAACATCTGTATACATTATGCTTATGTTCACCACAGCTATACATCTGTCACCGTACAACACTATTACAATACCATTCACTATATTCCCTCTGCTATACTTTTTATCCCTGTAACTTTTTCATTCCATAAGTAGAAGTCCGTGTCTCCCACTCTCCTTCACTTATTTTGTCCATTCCCTCCCCCACACACACACACACACACACAACCACTTTATTCTCAGTATTTATGGGTCTGATTCTGCTTTTTAAATTGTTAATAATTTTTGTTTTGTATCATGCTTTATTTTTTTTTTATATTTTTATTTATTTCTAGGAGAGAGAGAGACAGCGTGAGCAGGGGAGGGTCAGAGAGAGAGGGAGACACAGAATCTGAAGCAGGCTCCAGGCTCTGAGCTGGCAGTCAGCACAGAGCCCGACGCGGGGCTCGAACCCACGAACTGCGAGATCATGACCTAAGTGAAAGTCGGACGCTCAACCGACTAA
This sequence comes from Hyaena hyaena, assembly GCF_003009895.1. Taxonomy (NCBI): domain Eukaryota; kingdom Metazoa; phylum Chordata; class Mammalia; order Carnivora; family Hyaenidae; genus Hyaena; species Hyaena hyaena. Next base: position 4,445,391 of record NW_024080677.1, on the reverse strand, counting down.
GCCACCCAGGCTCCCCTTGTATCATGCTTTAGGCAGTCCTTAGCTATCTCAAAATCCTATATTTACTCATATTATTTTTCAAATTTTTTGGTTCATTACTAGTTTTAAATTTTAATGTGAAATGTGAACAAAATTGTTTTTATTTCCCCAAAATATTGTCCCAACTCACCCTTTACTAACTTATTTGAAATTCTACTTTTATCATTTATTACAATCTTGTATCTGCTTAGGTGTGTTTGTGTACTTGCCTTCTCTCCCAGGGATCGCTGTTTCTATGGTAGCACCAAACTCTTTAGTTAATGTAACTTTAGAATATGTGTAATATCTATTTAGGCAAGACCACTTTCACTTCTCTTTTCCAAACTATTGTTCACATTCTCAAGTACTTATTCTTTTAGATGAATTTCAGAGTTATTGAGTCAGTTTTTCATATAGTTCTGTAAGGAAATTTGATTAAGACTATGTTAAATATACATATATATATATACATATGTGTGTTTATATATATGTATATATATATGTGTGTGTATATATATATATGTGTGTGTGTGTATATATATATGTTAAAAGGAGAAAAGTGTCTTTGAATATTCCTTATGGTATATGTAGTATTCACTATGGTAAAGGATAGTTGTTTGATAGTCTCACTGACTAGCCTGGAAATTCATTCACTACAGACCATCTTAATGTTAATAGTCTTTATATTCTCAGTGCCCTGTATTCACAATCTTGCATGAGTAATGACTGAATATGCGTATGTTGGAAGGTATGTGGATAAAGAATGGCTATTATAAAAAATTCGCTTGCATTTTGACTCAGATGTTTTAGACAAATGGAAAATATTCCCAGCTGTGGAACATTGAAAAACATGAGGATTAATGCAATAAGAACTTTTATCACCATAAAACCAGTATGAAAGTATACTAGTAAACTGTTCTTTGTTTTTGGAAATTTAATTCTCATAAGAGTTCTTATAAAATTTTCATAAAAGTGTTTATGCTGATAGAGTTGTGAATGGCATGGATTAATTAAAAGCTATTAATTTTCAAATGACTAATCAATTACCAGTTTCATTAAACTTTGGTACATAAAATGACCAGCTTATTCAGATTTTTTAATATAGCTACACAATTTGGTAAGATTTCAAAATGAATCTCTTAAAATATCATCTATTCTTTCAAAAACTGTGACCATTATTCTACCTTAACAATAAAAAAAAAATGAGTACTAAATAAAGAACAACACAATTATTATGAGAAAAGGCCACATTGTCTATTTTTATAAATGTGACATATCTACCAGATACATGTTTTTTTTTTTTAATTTCTGAGAGAGAGCGATACAGTGTGAACAGGGGAGGGTTAGAGAGGGAGATACAGAATCTGAAGCAGGCTCCAGGCTCTGAGCTGTCAGCACAGAGCCCAACATGGGGCTCGAACCCCCGAACTGTGAGATCATGACCTGAGCCGAAGTTAGATGCTTAACAGACTGAGCCACCCAGGCACCCCAGTCTGCCAGATACATGATAAACAAAAACAATTGAACTTATTTGATAAAAAATAAAATTCAGTTTATAAGGAATGATGATTCAGCATTTTTACTTTGGGGAATTATGGGGAAGAAATGGGAATTAGGTTTAACAAATGATTTATGCAGTCTTTGAAAAGATAATATTTAAATTTCTTTAAAGATAACATTTAAATTTCTTAGTAAAGTAAAATTTAAGCAAATTTGGGATTAAATTAATGGAAGTATCTGTTTAAATGAGCTAAGATTCATAAAGCACCAATACTTGTAAAACGTTGCCTAACACATAGTATAAGGCAATTCAGTCTGTCCGTCAGGTGGACTCTACTAATTTATAAACTAGCTCCTGTGTTAAAGTTATACTGGATAATTAAGCCTTTATTTTGGCATTGTGTACATGAATTACCAAATCTTTCTCAATACTTTTTGTATTCACTGTGCTGGGAAGACTCCCAAAGAGAAAGAAAACATGACGCCTGCACTTAGTCCAGTTAAAGAACAGGGAAATGAGATTTGAGTGTTATAATAAAAATGTTTCATTTATGTACCTGGTGTATGATGATTGAGGGAATTAGATAAATGATAAAATATTTACATTTCTTATATTTTAGTACCTCAGTGCTCTGTATTATAGTCTCCTATTGTTTTTCTCAATGTGCAAATCAAGGCAGAAGTTAAGGAACTTCAGCATTATAGGTAATAATTCTCTTTTTTTTTTAAGCTGTGTGAAGGGTTCATTAAAGTTTATTATTTTGCTTTTATAACTTTCATACATTATATGTTATGTACATACCAACTATTTATAATAAAAATTATTTAAGAAATGGGGGGTCGGCGCCTGGGTGGCTCAGTCTGTTAAGCATCTGACTTCAGCTCAGGCCATGATCTCACGGTTCATGGGTTCGAGCCTCACATCGGGCTCTGTGCTGACAGCTAGCTCAGAGCCTGGAGCCTGTTTCAGATTCTGTATCTCCCTCTCTCTCTGACCCTCCCCTGCTCATGCTGTCTCTCTCTCAGAAATAAAGTTTTTAATTTTTTTTAAAACAAAGAAGAAAGAAATGGGGGGGATGCTGTTCCCCAAAATACTAAAACTAATTTATTTATGTATTCTTTATTGTAAAATTGTTACACTTGTCCATACAAATATTTTCCATTATAACAATTTATTATAAAAGGAACATTTTTATCATGTAAAAATAAACATTAACTTCAGAGTCAAAAACTGATTAGTACACTTATAAAAATGAAAAATGAAAAAATAAGTATAACAAAGTACTCATTAGTTTGCATCTCCTTAGGATGGTGATCATTACTATATAAGCTGTTTCTGATAAATTTGAATTATGTTATCTTTTCTGAATACACATACTTAAATTTTGATACTTAACAAAACATATTTTAAATCATTAGTTGTAATTGTACTGCTAAGTGTAATTTACGTAGTATAAAGAATTAGTACTTTTTCTTCTTGGAAGAGTCAGAATGGATCATCAGCACACCACTGTGGCCTTGCGATAGGCTGGATGTACTCAATCGACATAACCTGCTCTGCACAATTGCACATGAAATCTTAGCCAAGAGCCTTTACAGACAGACATTTGAAGTTCTGCAAAATCTACCAGGTTTTCAAAATTCTCAAGGTATGTTTTCTAAAAGTCTCAATCTCATGTCCATCTGATGTTTAAGAAACCATTCTCCACCTGTTTTGGTTGAGTTTTATATTCCAGCATACATTTTTAATGAAATTGTTTTCTGTAAAATGTATTCTCTGCAAATTCAATGTTTTTCTTCTTTCCCTCCTTCCTTCCCTCCCTCCCTCCCTCTCTCTCTTTTTCTCTCTTTCTCTCTTCCTTTCCTTTCCTTTTTCCTTTTTCCTTTCCTTTCCTTTCCTTCCAAAAGCAGAGATGCTTACCTTTGGATTGTCAGCAGTTCCTAACTGTTTTCGTCAGTCCCCTTTCCCTCCCTATCAGGTTAGCAGCAAACAGTAATGCCCCAGCAAGCTTTGTGTCAGTAAATAATTCACTGCATTAGAATAATGAAGAGTGCTTTTTCTTTTTTCCCTAACATTAAATACAGAGCTTAGTTTCCATTACCTTGGAATGTAGGGAAATATGAAATAAATGGAGGAAATTAGTAAATGACAAGTTCAATGAAAGGGAATATTAATGTGGGACAATAATAGGTAGTGTTCTCAAATCCTGACACTCAAGTTCTATAGAGACCAGAGGGAGTCCGTGTTAAGAGAAACATGAGCAAAAGATTTGGATCAAAATGAGCTGAGTAATGGGTTCAGAGTGGCAAGTTACACTTCATGAGAGTGTTAACCTGAGGGCTTTCCACAGTTCTTTATCAGTCAGAGTACCTGTTACAGGAAAGTTCCGTTGGTGGAGATGTTTAGGAAGAGACCTAAAGGTAAGGAGATTAACTTCTTGCTCAGGCCTGGATCACTAAAGGAACCTATAGATGAAATGTTAAAGACGAGAGTTTAGGTCATAGATTGAACTGACTCAATATAGGGAATAAAAGATTTCAGTCTCCAAGGTGACTTCACTTTCTTCTAAGGGAGAAATTGAAAGAACTATAAATATCCAATAAAAGATTTGTTTTTAATTTAAGAGAGAATATTATGAGGCGGTGGTTTATTTTTAGTCATGGAAAATTAAGTCTGTAGTCTGAACTGTAGACAGTGCAAACAGAGCTGTGCAAGTCATTTGTTTGAGACATAGCAGATGCAGTCACATGTGGAATCACAGACAGTGGTGTTAATGCAGCCTCTGCAATAGTTGTCCAGCTTCCTTTTTTTTTTTTTTAGTATAATTTATTGTCAAGTTAGCTAACATACAGTATGCTCTTGGCTTCAGGAGTAGATTCCTGTGATTCATTATTTCCATACAACACCCAGTGCTCATCCCAACAAGGGCCCTCCTCAGCGCCCATCACCCATTTTCCCCTCTCCCCCGTCCCATCAACCCTAAGTTTGTTTTCTGTATTTAGGAGTCTCTTCTGCTTTGCCTCTCTCTGTTTGTAACTATTTTTTTCCCTTCCCTTCCCCCACGGCCTCTTTTAAGTGTCTCAAATTCCAGATATGAGTGAAAATATATGAATATGATCTCTGTCTTTCTCTGACTGACTTATTTCACTTAGCATAATACCCTCTGGTTCCGTCCACATTGTTGCAAATGGCGTCAGGCTTCCTTTCTTATTCTTTGTTACAAGGTAAACAAATGAATTTGTTTTTGTTGAATGCTTGTTTGTTTCTTAGAGACTATACAAGATGATTACTTTTTAGTGACTGTGACTCCAGTAGTGGGTAGGAAAGTGCCAAGAGTACTACAAAAGTAGTGAGAGAGGGTAGATTGATTTCATTTTATCATTTTATCTATTTATCTATTTTTTTTCCAGAAACTGTGGAGGTCTCACAGTACAGCCTTCTTTTTAATAAACTTCTAGATGCCTGTATTGAAAGCAATAGTCTTGGTATATCATCCTCTGTAGCAGAATTCATGACTTCAAAGAACATCCCTATTGATTTCTCCTTTCTTAGAAGATTAATTACTTCTTTAGGAAGGAGCTGTTTATGGCTCAAAGCCAGAGCCCACTACAAAAGTAAGTTACATTTTAAAATTTTATATTTGATATATTGGTTTTGACTTTGCTTTTCTAACCATGAATCCTTGTATAATATCTATGACTAGGCATTTAAATATGTAAAAAGAGCAGCTGATACACATTCAAAGATAATGGTGCACACAAATTTGTTCTCTCTTTTGAAACCCTTCTTTCTCATTTCTAATTACTATATCTTTATGTCTTTGCACGTCAGTATGCCCCCTGGAGGGTGCACAAAGGAAATAGATGAAAGAATTTGAACCAGTTTGGCATAGCTTATAAATATATAGGAGTAGAACAGTAGGAATATTTATATATTCATCCCTGCTATATCCTTGATCTTTATAATTTATAAGTTATAATATTTTAGGGGCACTTGGGTGACTGGGTTGAGCGTCCGACTTTAGCTCAGGTCATGATCTTGTTGGTGAGTTCAAGCGCCATGTCGGGTTCTGTGCTGACGGCTCAGAGCTTGGAGCCTGCTTCACATTCTTTGCCTTCCTCTCTCCCTACCCACCCTCCCCACTCACACACATATTCTCTCTCTCAAAATAAACAAGCATTAGAATATTTTATACCAGGCCACATAGGAAGTACAGAGGCTGCCATTACAATGAACATGACACAGGTTTTTCACCTGGTTCCTAGTAACAGGAATCTATTATAGTTAATCTGTTTACAGTTGTTTCTCTCTAACCAGTAAGCCTGGAAAACCAGTGCTTTCTCTAATCCCAGCCACCTCATAGGTATTTGAACTGGAAAGTAATTTCATGTAGAATCTAGATCCAGAAAACAGTTCTGCCTTCCTGCAGTAATTTGTCCCAAATTCACACTTCTCTCACTGTCATGTATATAACAAACTTACGAGTGCCTACTATGTGTCACCACTGTTCCAGATGTGCCAAACATCCCAGCCACCCCTACCAGCACAAAACCTCTCTGAACTCGGAGTACTTTTCACACTACCAACTATGATCAGTTTAGCAGGTGGTAACTTTTCTCCAATGGTATAGGAAAGAAAACATTAGCATGCATCACAGGTGGTAAGATTAGTATTATTTGGTAAAATTTTCATTTCAGTTACATATATACATGTATGTGTACCAGGTCAATATGTAAAATGTATCCCTTATTGTAGGTTACAATCAAAAGAAGTTTTGAAAACAGAGGTTTTTTTTTAGGGGCACCTGACTCTTGATTTCAGCTTGGGTCGTCCGTCATCTTATGGTTCATGGGACCAAGCCCCATGTTGGGCTCTGTGCTGACAGCATGGAGCCTGCTTGCTCTCCTCTC
>NW_024080677.1:4434438-4438924 GCF_003009895.1 Hyaena hyaena | reverse complement strand
CCCTCCCTCCCTCCCTCTCTCCCTCCCTCCCTCCCTCCCTCTCTCCCTCCCTCCTTCTCCCTCTCCCCCTCTCCCCAACTTGTGCTCTTTCTAAAATTAAAAATGATAATAATAATTTAAATACACTTAATGCCTAATTTAATATGTAGTGAACTTCTGGGACTTAGGTGAGGTATAGGGCTAAGAGTATTTGGGGTATTTTTAATGTACCTGAGTTATAAAAGGAAATGAGTAATTTATATTCACTGATCAGTCTTCAAAAACATCTTATGACCTGACAATGCTGACATTTCAAATATCATTGGAACTCTCTAGATTTATCTTCACACATGGTTAACACTCTAGAAGAGCCTTATAATCAGTCTAGTAGCACTTGATTTGGGGCTGATGGCTTTTTCATCGAGGCACTGTTAAGACTGGTGCCAATGCCTTTTGTTTTTCTTGTTTTTTAGTATTTTGTATAGCTTTATTGAAATAATTTCACATACCATAAAATTCAGCCATTTAGACAATGTATTAGTGTTTATTATATTCACAGAATTGTGCAGCCATCACCACAATGTAATTTTAGAACATCTCCAGCGCCTCCAGACAAAGAAGTACATTAGCATTCCCTGGATGCCTCCTGCTGGCCAAGCAACAACTAATTGACTATCTGTAGGTTTGCATATTTGGGGCATTTCTCATAAACGAAATCATTCAATATGTAGTGTTTTATGACTGGCTTCTTATAATTAGTATAATATTTTCAAGGTTCATCCGTGTTGTGGCATGTATTAATACTTCATTCCTTTTCATAGCTGAATAATACTCCATTGTATGGAATTTGTCCATCTATCCTCTGATGGACATTTGGATTATTTCTACTTTTTGGTTATTATTAATAACACTGCTACAACCATTCACATAAAAATTTTTGTGTGGACATATATTTTTATTTCTCTTTGGATCAGAATTTCTGGCTCATATGATAAACCTATGTTTTTAGCATTTTGAGAACTGCCACATCTGCTTTTCCAAAGATGCTGCATCATTTTATATTTATTTACCCATGATCCAAATTTGAGATTTCTAGTTTCTTCACATCCTCACCAACACTTGTTATACTGTGTTATTTTAGCCTTCCTGTGAATATAGTGATAGCTTATTGTGGTTTTGATTTGCATGATCCTAATGACTAATGATGTTGAACACTTTTTCAAGTACTTATTAGCCATTTATGTATTTTCCCTGGAGAAATGTCTGTTAAATCCTTTACCATTTTTTTCTTTGCACATTTAAAAACAATTTTTTATTACTGAGTTTTAAAAATACACGCACATGATATGCATATAGATATATATACTCTGGATGCAAGTCCCATGTCAGATACATGAATTTCAAATATATTTTTTTCTACTCTGTCAGTTGTCTTTCACTTTCTTAATGGCTTGGCTCCACTTTTGTTTTCAAACTAAGCAGAAAGAAACTGTCCAGGGACAGTATAGTTGCCTTCCTGATGCTCCTGATTTGCTCTCCCTAGTCCTAAAAATACTGATTTTTCCTCTCAGCCAAAAAGTCAGGAAGGGGAGATGTTAGTGTGTCTTTACATGATGTTTCCCTCCCCTAAAACCAATTGGGGCTATTTTTCTTTTCATATTTGTTTTTAGAGGAAAAACTAATGTTGGTAAATTTCTACTCCGTTTATTGTTTTCCTCTTCTGTTCAACAAAGTAAAAAAAGTAAAGAATGTATGTAAATTATACCTATCAACAGTAAGAAAGTTAATGAGTCCATAGTATGTTAGTCCTGCAAGTGACCTAGGGACATTGGTCATTAACTACCTAGTAGTTAGGAATCCAAAATCTGGAGTCAGAAGGCTGGGGTAATTGCCAAAGCCCTTCACCTAATGTGGGAGTCACTATGCCTGATTTCAAAGGTAGTACTGTCAGTTAAAATGAGGTAAAACCTTTGTGTTTAACACAGGTACCTGGCACATAGTAGGTCCTCAGAGATTAGCAGTCATCATCCTCATTAGATTTCTTGAAGAAACTTATCTTTTTTTTTTTTTCTCAAGTGTTTACTCATTTTTGAGAGAGAGAGAGACCTCAAGCATGAGGGGCAGAGAGAGTGAGAACACACAGGATCTGAAGCAGGCTCCCAGGCTCTGAGCTGTCAGCACAGAACCTGATGCCGGGCTTGAACCCACGAACTGTGAGATCATGATCTGAGCCAAAGTCAGATGCTGAATCAACTGAGCCACCCAGATGCCCCTAAAGAAGCATATCTTAACAAAACATTTTAAACAAATTTTACATACAGGTTTAAATTGGTTTCAGTGAAATATGACAGTATAATAGTGGTTATATACAGTTTGGATATCCTAAGACTTAAGGGGTTTTCCCTATATATCATTTGTAATAAGCACCTAAACAGTTTAAAAGTTAAATCTCTTTTCTTGAAAAGTAAAATTTTTAGAACACTACTTGGTCAGTATAGCTACAACACATTGATAATCTACAGGAATAATACATATTTTAAGATAATGTATTTTATTTTATATCTAGATAGTGCTGCTCAATGCCAGACATAGAATAGGAACATTAAATGTGTTTTATCCATTTTTATTTTATTATTCTTTTAAATTTAAATTTTAGTTAACATACAGTGGAGTATTGGCTTTAGGAGTGGAATTCAGTGATTCATCACTTACATACAACACCCGTGCTCATCGCAAGTGCCCTCCTCAGTGCCCATCACCCACTCACCTCCCTCCATCAACCCTCAGTTTGTTCTCTTATCGTTAAGAGTCTCTTGTGGTTAGAACAGTACATGTTTATTATACAGACTGTAACAGCACTTTAAATAAGTGCTAACAAATAGTGTAGTATCGATGTGACAAAATCTTCAAATTAGGATTACTTTTTTTCTACATTTTGAATTCATAATTCAAGATAGGCAATAATTACAAATCTATATAGCTGCTGATAAACTAGATCCTATTAAAACAAAACCCATGTCACTATTTTGGTGTTTTAGTTATTCTAAAATTATGTTGAATTGACTATGGCTTGAAATAAATGGGCAGTTGCCACGATGAGGCTCAAAAGTCATTTTTAGGAGAGTCCTTTAAATATATATTTTTACTTCATGTTTAATGTTTCAAAAGTATTTTACAAAGAATAATTTAACATGTATTAGGATAAACTTACTACCATATAATTTGTATAATAAACCTACTAATGTGAAGAATCATTCTGTGATGTAAGTAATTATCACCTGTGGATATTTTGGAAGCCTTGCATTTCACCTGTTGGGGTTTTAGTAAAATTTGATCTATTATTTGATTTCTAGGTGCCCTTTCATTGGGTTGCTATCCACCATTGGAGGGAAATTTATATCGAAAACTTCTACTGATTCCTTCTTACTTATCTGAGATTGAAATGCTTTTAGCTGTTGAGATCTTCCTGGTATCTAATGCTAGTAGTATTCAGAGTCCTGGAACTTCCACACAGATGCTGCAGATAGTTTTGAAAAGGTTGGTTGATACAACTTCTAATTGCATGCTAAAAGCAGATCATGGCTCCCTATACCTGCCCTAGGATGTAGATGTTTATCTCTACTTTATATTTTGTAATATATATTTTATATATTTAATGCATAAATATTTTTATATGCACAAACATTTCTACATGTATGTGGATATATATATACATATTCAAATGTATTTTTATACTTGTGTATGTATGCATTTATAAACTTTGGTAACATTTAAATTGAGAGAGGATTTGACCTGTTTGAGACTTAAAACTGAACAGGCTGGTAGCATTTAATAAACACATTAACTTAATAAAGTTCATAAACACATTAAACACATTAACTTCAAAGATGCTGTCAGATGTTCAGAGAGACAGACCTTCTTTAGGTATATATCCCTCTTGTATACTGATGGTTTCTTAGGTAGGTATCTAAAAGTTATTTACTTTTTGGTCAACACAAAATATCTAAGAACCAGGTCTAAAAGGGAAATAAATATGTGATAGTTTATTTGGTTCAGTCAAGAATACTGTTGAAAATAAAGCCATCAACCTAGTGTCTATATTTTAAAATGTTGACCAGACTGGTATCTCTTTAAATAATTTTGTCAAAGTCCCAGTATTTAGGCTTATAGCAACTCCCAATTTCCTTGTTAGACAATCCAGGAAACTAATAAAGATCTCATGGAGCTCCTGTTGTTAGGGTTTCTTGAAAGAATTTTGCTTCAGTTTACTGGTATCATCAACCACATCATCAGATTGGATAGTCTTTTCTTTCTTTCTTCCTTTCTTTTCTTTTCTCTCTTCTTTTCTTTTCTTTTCTTTCTTTCTTTCTTTCTTTCTTTCTTTTCTTTCTTTCTTTTCTTTCTTTCTTTCTTCCTTTCTTTCTTTCTTCCTTTCTTTCTCTTTCTTCCTTTCTTCCTTTCTTCCTTTCTTTCTTTCTTTCTTTCTTTCTTTCTTTCTTTCTTTCTT
>NW_024080677.1:4192175-4434403 GCF_003009895.1 Hyaena hyaena | reverse complement strand
CTTCCTTCCTTCCTTCCTTCCTTCCTTCCTTCCTTCCTTCCTTCCTTCCTTCCTTTCTTTCTTTCTTTTTCTATTTATTCCAAAATGTAGCGGCTTAAAACACCAAATATTATTTTAGTTTCTGTGGGTCAGGAATTTTAGAGTAGCTTAGCAGTATGGTTCTGGCTCAGGGTTTCAGAGGAAATTGGCCAGGGGCCAAGTCACCTACCTGATGGCTTGACTGGGACTGGATGATCCATTTCCTAGATGGCTCACTCACGTGCCTGCTGCTAGGAATCCTCAGTTGCTTGTCACACGGGCACTTCCGTAGGTTTCTTGAGCGTCTTTATGACACTCTGAGTGATCCAAGAGAGAGAAGACAAGGGGGATCCTCTAGTGCTTTTTTTGACTTATATCAAGAACTGTGAAGGCTCTGAATTTTACCCTAATTACAGGCTATCAGTTTCCTGGATCCTAGGATAAGACATAAGACTCTTGCATTAGAGACAGAGGGTGTTATTACTTAAGGTACTGCAAACAGTATGATTATCTGCATATTTGTATTTCTGGTTTTGCTCCCAAGTCCCACAGATGGGCCCAGGTGGATAGCTACACATGCACTGGGTCTTCTTACAGAACAGGAATCTTGAACTTTGGGGAACCTAAATCTTTTATTATAAATGAGAAGCATGCCTGCCCTGTCGCTCTGCAAGAAAATACCATCTCTATCTTGTAAGGCTGTAAGCAAACCTATTGTTTGCTCTAAAAGAAAGGACCTATTTTTGTCTTTCAAGGTTGTTCACTATATAAACATCCTTGAAATTCAGAACAACAGGTAGTTAGTATATCTGTCCTCAAAACTTCCAGAAATGCAGGGACCCAGGAAGAATTGTCATCTAATAATCTAGTGTCCAAAGTAACACACTGTCATTTCTGCTGTATTCCATATGTGATAAGCAGGTCATTTTTTTAAGATTCTATTTTTTAAGTAATCCCTACACCAGTGTAGGGCTCAAACTCATACTCCCGAGATCCAGAATCACATGCTGTGCCGACTGAGCCAGCCAGGTGCCCCTATTCCATATGTGATAAACAAGTCATTTAATCTAGCCCATACTTAAGGGGAGGAGAATTATGAAATAATTTATTTTAGGTCTACAATTTTTTTAAAACTCACTAAAATTAGCTTTATTGTTATAGGTCTCTTCTGCGGGCATCCTTGTTTACTACTATGCACTATAAGTGGCATGCGGCATTTTGGCTCCCCATCTTCCTTCCTAATGAGGGTTTGGTTTTCTCAGAGTTTTCCACTCCTCACACATATGCAGCCTTTTTATTCATTGTTGAATTTGGAGGGTTTTTGTGACCCCAGTGCAAACTAGTGACATGCCTAGATCTTTAATTTTGTCCTAACCAATACTGTTTTCTCTTATTATCATCATCATACTGAGTCCTGCCTTGTTACACTAATCTCTCTCAGGGAGAATCTTACTCATTTTAGATTTTCAGAAACTGCACATAGTTGGCCTATGCCCAGTCTACCAGATTCCAGACACCAATTTCTAAGCCAGAATGTAGTAGAAGGCTCCTGTCCAATCCTTCCTCTCTGTGACCACAGGCTTCTGTTCCAAGTTGAAGTCCTCATTTCCACCACTGTGTGCCACACTAAAGTATTAATGTAGGTAGGCTCATTCTTGGACCTTGCTCTTGGGCCTTACAGGTTCCAAAAGCTGGATACAGTGAATAAAGAATAACTGATGCCTAACATAACAGCCACATCTGTATTTTATTTTTATTTATTTTTTTAATGTTTTATTTTATTTATTTCTGAGAGAGAGAGAGCATGAGCAGGGGAGATTCAGTGAGAGAGGGAGACACAGAATCCAAAGCAGGCTCCAGGCTCTGTGCTAGCTGCCAGCACAAAGCCTGACATGCGGCTCGAACCCATGAACCATGAGATCATGACCTGAGCGGAAGTAGGACGCTCAACCGACTGAGCCACCCAGGTGCCCCCCACATCAGTATTTTAAATACTTCCCACTCCAGGGGTGCTTGGTTGGCTCAAGTCAGTTGAGCGTCTGACTTCAGCTCAGGTCATGATCTTGCAGTTCATGAGTTCAAGCCCAGCATGGGCCTCTGTGCTGACAGTTCAAAGACTAGACCCTGCTTCAGATTCTGTGTCTTTCTGTCTCTCAGCTCCTTTTTCTGTCTCTCAAAAATAAATAAAATTTTTTTGAATGTTTTATTTATTTCTGAGAGAGGGAGAGAGACAGTATGAGCAGGGGAGGGTCAGAGAGTTTTATGAAATTTGGAGACTGGTAGAAAAGTTATTAGAAAAGTAAATTCTAGCACTTAGTGAAGAATCTTAAATCAAGACAAAAAAAAACTGGAAATTTAGTAAAGGTATATAGCTACAATTCCAAATATTAGCTACCTATTAAGTATATACTTGTAATTAAAAATAGCTATTATCAAGTAAAATGTGACCGTTAGTAACTCCAAACTTGATTAAACTCAGTATTTTTGTATATATTACAATAAATAGTTATGTAATTATCAATTTTCAAAATACAAAGAGATTATTAGTTGTGTTCTAAATTAGTGTTTTTCAAACTGTGGGTTGTAACCCATTTGGTGAAACTGATTTAGGGGATTGCAATGACATTATTACAAAAATAAAAGAGACTAGATAATAGAGTACATTGTCATAAGGGTAAGTCTTACTTTGTGAAACTTTTATTTCCATTTTTATGTTGAGAGTATATACTGGATCACAAATAAAATGTCTTTCTTACTGTCTGTCATGTTCAAAAAAGTTTGAAAGGCACTGTTAGAAGAATATAATAAGACTCAAAGCTTAGTACCAGTAAATGTAAATTAATATCTTTTGAAGAAACTGATATAGTTTCTTTTTAATAGTTTCTGACTTTGTGAGGTGTTCACTTTATAGATGTGAAGAAAACAAATCTCGGAGTAAGGATGATTATCAAGCTGCAGTGGAAAGATTAATTATGGCTGCTCGTATATCGGATCCAAAGCTCTTCATTAAGCACATGACTGTCAATGTTAATAAGGAACAGGTTTATAGTTTGGAACATTGTTCTGCCCTGAAATGGTTGAAAGAGAATATGAAGTGGGCTGGAAAGGTTTGGCTTTTCAATAACCATTAGTTAATAAAGGCTTTTTTTTTTTTTTTTTAAGTTCAAGTAATCATTGTTGAAAATAAGAGGCAATAAAAGTAAAGTTAGTTTTCATTATATTCAGCTTTTGCCCTTTATTGGTTTATCATAATTTAATAGTTTCCAAACACTAAAACTTTGAAGTATACAAAAACGGTTTACCCACACAGAAAAATGACTTTGCAAATTACCTTTTTACTTCCCTTTAACTTAGGTAAACCGAAATGTAGTAAATCCCTATTTATTCTGAAATGCAAACAATGATAAATCACAAACTGAATATAGTGCAGCATTTAATGAGAGGGAGATACAAAACGAAAGTACATAAGGAGGTAACTGGAGTTTTCAGATGAAGCTTTTGGGGTATGTATACACAGGCCAGTCTCTAAATCCTATTCTACATCTATAATCTAGAATAATAAATACGATTGAAAAATGATTAAAAAAAAAAATCAAAAAAAAAAAAGAAAAATGATTCAAACACTAAAATTCTAGAGCACCTTCTGAGTTATACCAAAAAATTTTTAAATTACCCTTTGAATAACTATCCTTTATTGACTTAGAATACTAGATGTATTTTGAAAATTTGTAATTTGTTACATTAGATATGACTCAAGAAAACAGTGTTTTAAACAAATATACCACAATCTAAATACCCTAACAAGTACTACTCCTAACCACCTTAAGAAGTTAAAACTCCTTTTCAGGATCTATAGCACAGTCATTCTCCAAGGTGATCATTCTCAATCCTTGATTTGATACTGTAAACCATAATTTAAAATCATGTAGAGAAAAAGTCTGAATAAGGTGAATAATACATTGTGACCAGGAGGACTGAAAGTATTTCTTAAAGTTCTCAAAATATGAGAGTAGCATCACTGGAATAAGTGCACCCACCCAGAACTAAAAACAGTTACATCTTAGCACTTAGCAAAATGCCAGTTGACAAAGGGGGCAAAATTAAACTTCCTTATAATTTACAGCATATTGACAAGTACTTGAGGTGCCTCAGTGTTAATACTTTGTTAAAGGCAGAAGGCAACCTTAGCTTGACAGTAACCTGACCTCCAGGATCCTGTAAGTCTACTTTGACATATAAAAATCCCTTTGGAAGCTTCTTTTATCTCTACCCACCCCCACCCCCACCCCCCAAATATATGTCAGCAATCATCCTCCAAGCATATGGCCCACTGATACACATCTGAAGGGTCTCATGACTAAGGTTTTATAGATCATTGTAAATGACCTTTTCCTAACAGCTAGCCCCTCAAGGTCCTGGAAAACTTCCTTCCAAATCCTTAGAGACTTACACTACACCTAACCCCCTCCCAACCTGAATGTATATAATCAGGCACTCCTCACAACCGCAGTGCAGCTCTTTCTGCCTGGGGTCCTGTGCTCTAATAAAACCAACTTTTGGCACTGAAGATGTTTCAAGAGTCTTCCTTGACTATTTCCTCCCCCAGCATTTCACATCACCTATTACCATATGATAGAATGTGAAATGAATAGTATGAGCAGGAAAGGGAAAATGAGATGGGAGATGTCAAGAAAAATACCCACTTCTCTAGTATGAAAAAGTCAGGTGACTCCAACTGCCGTTACTTAAATGCAGCACCTTGGAAATAGATTAGGTCTGGAGATGACGACCATCAGTTTAAGGTGCCTTTGAGGACAAGTGGAGAATGTTAGTGGCCACTTATAAACTAGTCCTTCCTACAGATGGAAACTGAAACCCAAAGAAAGAAATAGACTGTTTAGATGCTTGTGGCCAGGATGCATTTGAAAAGATTACAATGGGAAAGTTCTATATTAAGCCTTTTTTAAATTATTTTTTACGTTATTTAAAAATAGGTGGTTGTTTTTTCAAGTTTTATTTATTTTGAGAGAGACAGAATGAGTGGGTTAGGCGCAGAGGGGGTGGGTGAGAGAGAATCCCCAGCAGGCTCTAGGCTGCCTGCCCAGATTGGAGGCTCTAACTCGGGAAACCACCAGATCATGACCTGAGCCAGAATGAAGTCGGAGGTTTAACTGACTGAGCCACCCAGGCACCCGGAAAATTAAGCTTTTAAGAAAAAAATGGGATTGAATGAAACATCACAAGTGACCAGATTGTTTCCAAGGATAAATCAAGGGTCCGGGGCACCTGGGTGGCTTAGTCGGTTAAGCGTCCGACTTTCGCTTAGGTCATGATCTCGCGGTTCGTGGGTTCGAGCCCCGCGTCGGGCTCTGTGCTGACTGCCAGCTCAGAGCCTGGAGCCTGTTTCAGAGTCTGTGTCTCCCTCTCTCTCTGACCCTCCCCTGCTCACGTTGTCTCTCTCCCTCTCTCTCCTAGAAATAAAAATATCAAAAAAAAAAAATCAAGGGTCCTTAGGGCCCGCTTTTTTGCTTCTATGAACAGTGCCAAAGGTAGAGAGAAAAGAGCAATTGTTGCTTTTGCCTAATTTCATTTGTTGCCGTTCTAGGGATAAAGCCAAAAGAGCAAAACAAAGCTAAAACCCTAGATGAGTAAAGAGGCGGCGGTGACTGGAGGGCAGGGGGGGCGCTTAACGTTTGAAAAAGGCCAGACATCGAAGGGACTAAAGTCAGAAAACGCAAACTGGAGAAATGTTTTAAAATCAGCTGTATTTCTATAAGGAATGCCAGAGGACGTACTTTAACAAGACCTTTAAAATCTGGAACTGCCCCCTGAGAGCCGGCCCAAAGCATCAGCTCCGAGAGCGGCGAGCACGCTTCACAGGGCCGGCCTCCCGGGCTCCCAGGCCGCCCGCGGGGGCCGTGGGGCGGGCGGGCGGGCGGCCCGGCGCATGCGCCCCCCACCCGGGCTCCAGCGCGTGCTCCGTCGCCCTCCGACCCCGTCCAGCCCACCCCGCTCCAGTCGGGCCCCGCCACCTGCCGCCCAGTCATTTTCTGACTCCCTCCGGCCTAGCCCGTCAGGTTTTGGGCTCATTCGCGTGTCCCAGAGCTTTCCGAGGAGCGCGCGGAGCCCACTCCCGGCCGGGCGGTAAGAAGGCGGAGGGGCAAGGGTCTCAGGAGGGTCCGGGGACCGCGGGCTGGTGGCCTCGGCAGGGCTCTCAGCGCGGGGCTGGGGTCCGCGAGGGGGTTCTCCCTGCGTCCGGCTGTGCGCAGGCGCTCAGGGAGGAAGGCCGGGCACGCGTCAGCCAATGAGAGCTCGAGCTCGGCGCCGGCCGCACGCCGGCCTCACCGCCAGCGACCCGCTGCGGCTGACGCCGGAGAGACGCGCCCAGAGGTGCGCGCCCGACTGGGATTTCAGGGACGGGGGCCTAGCGAGCACTGCTGGTAGGAATCTCAGCCTCTCCCTCAGTGGGGCGAGGGCAGGTGGGGCGCCGGGCCCTTCGGCGCGCGCCCGTTTCCAGGGCTGACTGCGGTGCGCATGCGCCGCCCTGCGGGAGCGACCGCCCTTCCTCGGGTACCGGGTGGGGGTGGAGCAGCTCTGAGGAACCTTCCCGGCGGACGTTCGCCCGAACTGAGCGGGAGGGGACGTGCTGCAGTGGTACCTTCGGCGCTGCACGGGGGCTGGGCGGGCAGCCTGCACAGTCCTCTCAGGGCGACGCGCTGACTCTCGAACTTGAGGCGTTGCCAGGCCTCCAGAGTACCTGCTCCGCATCGGCTTAAACTTGATGTGACAGGAGAAGCCAAAGATGGTTTAGGTTTGTTTCCGACTGAATGTCCCCGAAGCCCTTTACCGTATCTTAGGGACCTGTTGTGATGCAAACCTCGTAGCCAGGGACTTAGGAAGGAAACTGAAGAATCTAGAGACTTTGCTTTTGCTGGACTTTATTAATTTGTTTAAAGGACTTAACTGCTTTTGCTTTTTGCTTTTCTCGCTTCCCTGAGAAGTAGTGAACTGAAGAGCAGTGAAACATTGACGGAACACATGGTTTTTAAAACCCTTCCAAAATAATTGCTAAGATAAATCACAGTTTAAATGAGAGCAGTCTGGGGATATTAAACTTTGTTAAAATAAGTTACTTTCAAATAAAAGTTGTGCCAAATGTCCAAAGACCAATCCTAGGGCCTCTAGCAAACCCTGTTACGCTTTCTGTTATCTATCAGAGGTAAGCAGAATAGTTTATTTTTAAACAACCCGTAATTTGGTTTTTCCACCAGTTTCGATCATCTCTTCCTACCACGTTTGACCTGAAACTGCATAGATTTACTGCCTCACTGAACACAGAATTTAGGTTAGAATCAGAAATTTTCATTTTACGAAATAAAAGCTAACATCACTATTAAACGGATGACAGTGGCCATTTTCGATGGATTGTAAATAAATTGTGACCTTCCTCGTCTTCCACCTCCATCCGGAGGTCACCATCTCCTTGCGAAGGAGATGCAACCTTCCAGCCCCCCTCTCTCATTCTACCAGAGAGTGTCCGTAATACTCTGCACCCGGCTGTATTAATTCATTTACTATATTGTTTTATAATAATCTTTGTCTATTTTTCCACTTCCTCCCTCTTTCCCTACACTAAAATTTTGGACAAGTGGATTGTCTTAATGTTTGTTTTGTTTTCTTTGTTTTATTCCCGGTACTTTGCATAGAGCCCGGCACATAAGAACATGGTAAGTGCCAGCTGAGGACTTAAGTGAATTAAGGACCCAGAGTGCCTGAAGCCTGAAAAGTTCCTTTGTAGCATCCCTGAGACCTTTTCCACTTGGAAGAATAGTAGGCTCCACAAGAATTTATGTGGAGACAATGCGCCCCAGGCTTTAGACTATTTCTAGCAGATGAGTGCACCCGACTCTACTCTGAAGCGGTAGATTTTCAATCTGCTAAAAGTCATTTGACTTTCTGGGTAGCTAAGGCCTGTAAGGAAGAGAACCACAGATCTAAATCTTGTTAGCATTCCCATTTCTCATAGTCCATTAAAAAGTTGACATTGCAGTTGTCGGATCAGGCGCTTCTGATTCTGTTTCCCCGACGCCTGTTTATTTATGACTAAAGTGATGAAATTGGGTTCTGGGTCCTGCAGAGACGAGAACTGATCCAGCATTTGTGCCACGTGAAAAGGCAAGCAGTCATGCCTGCCAACCTTGTTGCGTTGGCTGGGTTTTAACCTTGTTTCTGATGATGTTTGAGGGTGATGGTGGGTTTCAGGGCCGATGGCCAAGAAAGGATTCTTGAAGACCTTTGGTGCAAAAAGGTGATTTTATTAAAGCACGGGGACAGGACCCAGGGGCAAGCAGCTGCCCTGGGGTTGTGAAGAATGACTGGTTAAGTACTATGGGCTTGGGGAAGGTAAAGTCCAAAGGCATGTTTCCAAGGAGACTTTCATATGCTAAAGACTCACAGATCACCAGAGGCCTTACTATTGTCAGGCTAAGGTTGTTTTTCCCTCTAGCAAAGCATTAACATTAAGACAGTAAGGAGTTCCTGGAGAAGTTTTACTCTGCCTGCCTCTTGTGTTTGTTAGTGGGCTGCAGCATATTAGGAAATTCAGAGTTTTTTTAAATGCCATTTCCTTCTTGCCTTTGTTCCCCACATCGCTGTGGAGGGAGGGTGATGTTGGGGCTCCGGGAAACTGAGTCTGTAGGTTTCTGGAGATCAGGCTCTTGATAAGATTGCCTTGCAATTTACAGAGATTATTTGTTAAGTGAGGAATGCTTAATTTGTTACGTGAGGATACTGAGGAATGCCACACAAATCCCACCGGGGGTTGGGTGCGTGGTAACGCTTGCTTATCCTTCGCCCTCAGCCTGCCCTATGCTCCCTCATCATTTCCAGTTAGAACTGTTTTTTTTTTTTCCTTTAATCTCAAGAAGTGGGTAAATCATACAGAAAACAAAGAACTAGTTAAAACAAAATTTAAAATTATTTGATTTTTCGCATACAATTGAGTACATAGAGATCTTTCCCTAAGTTTGTGTTAAAGAAATCTTTTTTAAACATTTTTATTGTTTTATTTTTGAGACAGAGAGAAAGCTTGAGTGGGGAGGGGCAGAGAGAGAGGGAGACACAGAATCTGAAACAGGCTCCAGGCTCCGAGCTGTCAGCACAGAGCCCAGCGCAGGGTTGGAACCCACATACGGTGAGATCATGACCTGAGCCAAAGTCGGCTGCTTAACCGATTGAGCCACCCAGGCGCCCCAAAGAAATATTTTTAATGAATTAAAGCTTGAAAGCTTCCTGACAGATACCTTGGCCCTATAAAATCATGACATTAGGGCTCCCTAAACCTCAGAATCCCAAAGACTTATTAAAACACACTGCTGGGCCCCACCCAGTTTCTGATTCTCCTGGCCTGGGGTGGGGCCTGATAATTTGCATTTATAACAAATTCCCAGAGATGTTCTCCCAGCTTTGAGAACCACTGCCCTAAAGGTTGTTTCCTGTTTCTTTTTCTTCTCTTCTTTAATCCCTACCCTTCCAGAGCCTAGTGTTCATCCCATCAAGATCAAGTTGTCAAAGCTTACGGAAACACTTAAAAACACTCCTGGGACTCTCAAGGGGAAACCACACATTTCCTATCCTGTCTGGTTAAAGAGAACCAGAACAAATACTTTTTAAATTTTTCCAATGATTTAAATAGGAAACAATCACTTTAGAATAATTTGCCAGATGTTGCTAATCCTTTATGTATATTATTTGTCACAAAAATCCTGATGCAAGTAGCCCCTACTTTTATACAAAATATACTCATTAAAACATGTACAAAAGTCTGATATGGGATTCCATATCCAGAGAGCTAAAAAATAATTACAGTATTCTAGATTACACTTCACCTTTTAGAAACAGTCTGTAATGAGTATTTCCAGCATTTTATGTGTCTCTTAACATTTTTTCTTAAATACACAGTACAGATAACTTTAGTGAGCATCAGATAAAGGACAGATGATGATACCTGTATTTATTGTTTCATTTGTATTAAATGTGTTAGTCTTTATTGCTAGCATTAGTAATGTAATTCTTGGGGCACCTGGGTGGCAGTCAGTTAAATGTCTGACTTTTGCTCAGGTCATGATGTCAGGGTTCATGAGTTTGAGCCTCACATCCGGCTCTGTGCTGAGAGCTCAGAGCCTGGAGCCTGCTTCAGATCCTGTGTCTCCCTCTCTCTACCCTTCCCCGCTCTCTCTGTCAAAAATAAATAAACATTAAAAAATTAAAAAGAAAAAAAGGAAATATAATTCTTTCCTTTTGATAAAATAAAGACAAATTTCAGCAAAATACTTACTGAATCAACATTTCTACAATAAAGTTTCTGACTAAACCACTCCTGTCTTGTAGACCGTGTTAGCTTAAAGTATTCTCTCAGTTAATGAAAATTTTTAAATTTTAAGTTAAAGAGCAATTTGGGGTGACAGTACATACATACAGGTGTTTCTGCTGTAAGGATATGTACACATCCCTGGAAATCCTGACATTATGTAGGATAATACACTAAAATAACAGGGTTTATGAAGAAAAAACACATACCACTCAAAATGAGACGTGGAAGTCTCCAGTGTTTCATCCGCTGTAGCAGCTTTCCGGAGAGGATACTTGAAGCCACTAAACATAAGCTTAAATCAAAGGAAGGAACTACTGGAGAATTTTCAGGTTTTGTTAAGCTCTTTACATATAGCTCAAACCATGGTAATTGTAGAAAGAGCACCCGTGATTGCTCTAAACCATTAACAGGCAGGGGAAAACCTGCACAGGGTGTAACATATTTCCCTTATTCACCCATTGCACATAAGCGAGTTCACGTTAAAAAAACTTTTTTTGTAGCAGAGCAAACAGCTCTTGCACCATCTGTTGTACTAGATGAGGAAACAGACCCAGGAGCGTGAAATAACTTGCCCCTGCTCACGCAGCTAGTCAGTGCCAGAATGAAGATTTGAATACAGATCTCGATAGAACAGCCTCCCTTTGCTAACCATTGTGCGGCATGCCTTATCTGACGGTGTCATGTTAACTTAAAGCATCTTTACCTTGCACTGGCTTAGACGAATACAATCCTATAGAAATATAATATGAGCCACAGATGTAATTTTACATTTTCTAGTAAATTGGAAAAGAAAAATCATGTTTTACCTCTAAAAAAGGCCCAAAAAAATGTAATTTTAAGAAATTTTTTCAATATCTAATCAGTGTAAAAATAATAAAGAGATACTTTGCATTCTCTTTGTGCTAAATCTTTAAAACCCAGTGCATACTTTACACTTAAAACACATTTCAATTCAGAGTAGTCATACGTGACTAGTAGCTACCACAGGACTAGATTCGAAATCTTTTTTACTCTACCCATGTGAACCTTTTAAGGAAATTGCCTACTCACCAAAAAAGTAGGCAGAAAGCACTAACTCTTAACCTGTAATAGTCCAACATTTTTTTTAATTCTCTCTAAATCTAGAAACCATGATTTGATGTTCATATTTGTATTTAGGAACATGTTAATTTCTTTGAGAGAATCCATTGTCCCATTTCTACATAGTAATTTCCTTTATTAGCCATTACTCAGTAGTAAATTTACCATATGATTACAGAGTGGACAGTGAATGTAAATTTTTCTGTACAACTGAAAACCAGTACTTTAAGTACAAAAACTTTTTTTGGCCTTGTTTATTTTTGACAGAATGCTTCTAAAACATGTTACATAGATTCTCTGCACAAACAAAAATATTCTCTGTGTAACATACTTTTTGTTCCATGTTTGAAAATCATTAAGGATTCATTCTGTAATTTTTGCAGTTTTGCTGTTGGTTGATTCTTTGGAGATTAATTCCAAGCTGACTCTGAAGTTATGAAACTGCTTTCTGTGGTAAATGAGCTACTTTTCCTAGGAAATGTTATTCATAAATGTTTAGTGTAACTTGGCTCTCTGCCTCTAAAACTCTTTTTGAATCAAATTGGAAACAGCTAGTCTTTCCTAAATTCGTTTCAGATTTTTTAATCATCTTTATGGTGTGCTTTAACTTTCAAACTCCAAACCATTGACTTCAAATCAGTTACCATAACAGTTTCTTTTGAGGGTTGTGTTTTAGTGTCTTGCTTTTGAAATTGTGTAGTAGAGCGTGTCCTCTGGATCACCTACATTATTCGTTGCAGACATTTGGGTTTTATGAACTTCTGAGATACTGCTGCCAAAGACGAAACAGGTTGCACGGTTGTGTTGGAAACCCAGGTGCTTTGCAGTGTTCAGAGATTCTGGCTTGTCCAGGGTGCTTATACATCATTTTATGCTGAATGATGGGTGTTGGTTAAAACACGGTTATGTATTTCATGTTTCCCATCTATATTCTTAGATGATCATAAGCCTCTCAGGTATTTTTCCTCATTTCTCACCCACACTTGTAGCTAATTTATTAGTTAATCTTTGCCGTTAAATGGCATAAATTTTCTCATAGTATAAAAAATTAGCTCTAGCTGGCTTAGTCGCCAGAGCATGTGACGCTTGATCTCATGGTTATAAGTTCAAGCCCCACGTTGGGTGTAAAGATTACTAAAAAAATAAGTAAATAAACAAAATAATAATAATAATAATAATATAGTAGCTCAGTCAATTAAGTGTCCAACTTCGGCTCAGCTCATGATCTCATGGTCCAGGAGTTCAAGCCCCACGTCAGGCTCTGTGCTGCCACCCCAGAGCCTGGTGCTGCTTCAGATTCTGGGTCTCTCCCTCTCTGCCCATTCCATTCTCATGCTCTGTCTCTATCAATAAATAAACATTTAAAAAATTTAATAATAATATAAAAATGAATTCATTATGTGTGAGTGTGGTGAGCTGGTTCTTTTTTTTTTTTTTAATGTTTTATTTATTTCTGAGAGAGAGAGAGACAGCGTGAGCAGGGGAGGGTCAGAGAGAGAGAGTCACAGAATCTGAAGCAGGCTCCAGGCTCTGAGCTAGCTGTCAGCACAGAGCCTGACACGGGGCTCGAACCCATGAACCGCGAGATCCTGACCTGAGCCTAATTCGGACGCCTAACCGACTGAGCCACCCAGGCGCCCCGAGCTGGTTCTTCTTGAGCTAAATTGGGACTACAGTCCAGGACTGTCTTTGGACAGATATTCCGGGGTTGGGGTCCTGTCTTAAATACTGAGTGAACAACACTCTTTCCTGCTATACTCATTTTCTTCATTTAATATGAATGCTAAAAGCAATGATTTTTAAAAAATTTAAGAATGTACACCACATGTTCATTGTAAGTAAACTAGGAAATAAAAAAAAAAAATTAAAGCACTTAATATCTTACTACCTAGAGATAGCCAGTTACAGATTGCATATGTATATCCTTCTGGTCTTTGAGCCTCTGGTCTTTGTGCCATCTTAACTAAGATTGGATTATTCTGGTTACTTCTTGAGGAAATTTTGTGAGAGTTCAGTCCATCACAAATTGCATTGAACTTTTAGATAGTCCAAGTGGTTCTTTTTCCTTATTGCAACTCCATTTGATCTCAAAAATCTTCAAAATGGTAGGAGTATCTCCTGTATCTGTGTATTCATCTCAAACAAAATATAAAGGTAAATGGTTAAGTAAAATCATCTTTTTAAACATTCAAATGAATACCTCTAACACATCCTGCATCCCAGAGACTCCTGCCCACCAGTCAGACATAAAGTAAAATATCCATTGTTGTTTGAATATGTAAATCTTTAAAGGTAATTCTTGTTTGTCTTTAAAATACATATTTCTGTCATTTTATTGATGACAGATATGTTTTATTGTGTTACCTTGGTTCAGGTATATTAACTCGTTATGAAAATATTTTTTAAGCAATACTTAATGCTCAAGATTTGATGGAATAGGATGTTAGCCATGTAGTGGTTTGTTTGAGAGAATAATGCTGCTCAACAGATTTCCTAAAGAATGGAAAAATGGGGAGTAAGAAAGCTAGGAGCTTGATAATAGGGAGAAAAAGAACTTTTACTTGGTGATTGTTGGCTGAATAATAGGGCATTTGAAGACTTATTAAGGGACTGCTCATATTTTTTTTTCCTCCTAGGATTTTTTTTAAATCACTATGTCAGTTGACATGGAAACCATACTGTAGTTTAACATCTTCCTAAAATCTAAATTGTTGGAAAAGTTTATGTGATTAAAGTCTTTTCCTTGTATCTGCTTAACTTTTTTAAAGCAGATATTTTTTAAAAATACACTCTTTTAGAGCAGTTTTAGGTTCACAGCAAAATTGAGCAAAGTGTAGAGTTCCTAGTTACCCCCCCATCCCCCCACCCCCCCCACCCCCCGTCCCTGACACACAGTCTTCCACACCTGCATGGTGCATTTGTTACAATTTGAACCTTCAGTGACACATCATTACCACCCAAAGTCCACAGCTTACATTAGGGTTCACTCTTGGTGTTGTACATTCCATGGGTTTTGACGGAAGTATAATGACATGTATTTGCCGTGGTAGTACAGAGAGTTGTTTCACTCTGCTAAACATCCTCTCCCTCCAATCCCTGGCAACCACTGAACTTTTTACTGTCTCCAGAGTTTTTGCCTTTACCAGAATGTCATATGGTTAGAATCATACTGTATATAATCTTTGTAGATTGGCTTCTGTCACTTAACTTTAAGTTTCTTCCACATCTTTTCATGGTTTGATAGCTCATTTCTTTTTCTTTTATAAACTTTAAAAAAATTTATATTGAATTTATGTGAACTAAAAAAAGGACAGCTCACCCATTCC
The DNA here is from genome assembly GCF_003009895.1 of Hyaena hyaena. Lineage (NCBI taxonomy): Eukaryota > Metazoa > Chordata > Mammalia > Carnivora > Hyaenidae > Hyaena > Hyaena hyaena. The sequence goes on along the minus strand of NW_024080677.1, from coordinate 4,419,607 downwards.
TCCTCCTGCCTTGACACCCTCCCCCCACCCTTTGCAGCCACCAATCTGTTCTTTGTATCTATCAGCTTAATGGGTTTTTCTGTTTTTACCTTTTTTAGATCCCACACACAGACAGATCATACAGTATTTGTCTTTCTGTGTCTGACTTATTTCACTTTACATATTGTCTCTGAAGTCCATCCATGTTGTTGCATATGGCAAGATTTCATTCTTCTTTATGGCTGAATAATATCTTCCTGGGTGTGTGTGTGTGTATGTGTGTGTGTGTACCACAATTTCTTTACGCATTCATTCAACCAATGGACACTTGGGTTGTATCCATATTTTGGCTGTTGTAAATGATGCTTTAGTAAATACAGAAGTGCATATATCTTTTTTAATTAGTGTTCTTATTTTCTTTGAATAACCAGTAAGATAATTACTAGATCATGTGGTAATTCTGTTTTTCATTTTTTGAGGAAACTCCATACTGTTTTCCATAGTGATTGCACCAATTTCCATTCCAACCATGTACAAGGTTTCCTTTTCTTCACATCCTCACCAGCCATTGTGATTTCTATTCTAATTCACATACTAACAGATGTGAGATGATATCAGATTGTGGTTTTGATTTGCATTTCCCTGATAATTAGTGAGGTTGAGCATCATTTCAATATCAGTTTGTGTTGGTCATCAGTGTGTCTTCTTTAGAAAATGTCTATTCAGATTTTTAAATCAGATTTTGCAACTGAGTTGAGTTCTTTATATATTTTCATATTGGCCCCTTATCAGATATATGCTTTACAATTATTTTCTCCTTTTTCATTTTGTTGATGCTTTCCTTTTAGTTTGATATTTTCTTGTTTATTTTTGCTTTGGTTGCTTTTGCTTTTTGTGTCATATTCAAAAATATCATTGTCAAGGAGCTGACCACTTTTGTTTTCTTCTAGGAGTTTTATGCTTTTAGGTCTTATTTTCACGTCATTAATCCATTTTGAATTAATTTTTGTGTATGGTATAAGACAAAGGTCCAATTTCATTCTTTTGTATATGCCTGTCCAGTTTTCCTAGCATCATTTCTTGAAGAGAATGTCCTTTCCCCATGGTATAGTCTTGCCTCCTTTGTCATAAATTAATTAACCATATATGCATGGGTTTATTTTGGGACCCTCTGTTCTGTCCCGTCCATCTATATGTTTGTTTTTATGTCAGTATACTGTTTTAATTACTATAGCTTTGGAAGCTTCTTCCATGTCTTTTCATAGTCTGATGGCTCTTTTCTTTTTAGTGCTGAATAATAATCCATTGTCCTGATGTACCACAGTTTATCCATTCACCTACTGAAGAACGTCTTGGTTCCTCCCAAATTTGGGCAATTATGAATAAGACTTCTTTAAACATCTGTGTGCTGGTTTGTTTCTTTCTTTCTTTCTTTCTTTCTTTCTTTCTTTCTTTTTTTTTTCTTTCAAATTTTAGTTAACATACAGTACAATATTGGTTTCCAGAATAGAATTCAGTGATTCATCACCCACATACAACACCCAGTTCTCATCACAAGTGCCCTCCTTAATATCCATCACCCATTCAGTCCATCTCCCACCCACCCCTCTCCATCAACGCTCAGTTTGTTCTCCATTATTAAGAGTCTCTTGTGGTTTGTTTCCCTTTCTCCTCCTTTTCTTCCTCCATCCCATATGTTTATCTGTTTTGTCTCTCTTTTTTTTTTTTGTCTGTTTCTTAAATTCCACATGACTGAAATCATGTGATATTTGTCTTTCTCTGATTGATTTCCTCCACCTATGTGGTTGCAGATGGCAAGATCTCATTCTTTCTGATGACGGAGTAATATTCCTGTGTTTGTGTGTAGGTACCACATCGTCTTTATCCATTCACCACTTGATGGACATTTGGGCTCTCTCCATAGTTTGGCTATTTTTAATAATGCTACTATAAAACATCAGGTGCATGTACCCCTTTGAATCTGTATTTTTGTATCTTTTGGGTAAATATCTAATAGTATGATTGCTCGATCATAGGGTCGTTCTATTTTTAACTTTTTGAGGAACCTCTAATATCCATAAAACAACTTACTAGAGTTTTTATTGGGATTGCACTGAATCTGTTGATTTAATCTATTCTCCTATAGCTCAAGTTGGAAAGTACTGACATCTTGACAATATTGAGTCTTCCTATCCATGTACATGGGACGTCTGTTTATTTAATTCTTCTTTGATTTTATCATCAGTTTGATAGTTTTACTCATATAGATCTTGTACATATTTTGTTAGTTTATAGGTAAGCATTTCATTTTGGGAGTGGGATGTTAATGTAAGTGGTAATCTTTTAATATCAAATTCCATTTGTTCATTACTTGTATCTGCTTAACTTTTTAGGTGATTAATGGATGGCTGGGAATTGACGTATATATATACATTCAGAAATGTTTTGCCACCTGAGACCTGTGAGAAGGTAAGCTGTGTGGTCCAATCTGTAAATAGTGTGGGTAGGGAAATATGTTACGCATTTGGATAATTTTAATTTATTGTTATTTTTCAAATTCTAAAATTATGTTATGAAGGAGGGCTGAAACAAAAAAAAAAGAAGAAGGAAAGTTCATATGAACATCCAGATCCTCCAAAAGTTCATTCAGGGCAGAAGCAAAAAAAAAAAAAAAATCCTATGTTTCAGAATAGTTCAGTGTGAAAATTTTAAGAGAAAAAAAGATAAAGATTGTCCTTAGCATAGTTTTTGATGTGTTGCTCTCAAGTCTATGCTATCATATGGAAAACCACTTTAAATTGTATAGTAAGGTCATTTGATTACTGTATTTGCTATTAATGATATATAATCTAAATCCTACTTCAAAAAAGGATTTGGGGCACCTGGGTGGCTCAGTCACTTAAGTGTCCAACTTCATCTCAGGTCATGATCTCACGATTCGTGGATTCGAGCCCCAGGTCAGACTCTCTGCTGAATGCTTGCTCAGAGCCTGGAGCATGCTTTGGATTCTCTGTCTCCTCTCTCTGCCCCTCCCTGCTCACTCTCTGTCTTACTCCCTCTCTCAAAAATAAATAAATGTTAAAAAAAATTTTTTTAAAGATTTAAGGAGTTCAATTATATGAATTTAATTGACATTTTATAATAGACTTAAATAGTATAATTGAAAGAGATCAGAAGCCCTATAGGGAAAAAGAAAATTATATTAAAAAGTAGAACTGACTAGGGGCCCCTGGGTATCTCAGTTGGTTAAGCATCCAACTTCAGCTCAGGTCATGATCTCGTAGTCCTTGAGTTTGAGTCCCACGTTGGGCTCCATGCTGACAGCTCAGAACCTGGAGCCTGTTTCGGATTCTGTGTCTCCCTCTCTCTCTGCTCCTCCCCTGCTCTCGCTCTCTCTGTCTCTCTCTGTTTCACTCTCTCAAAAATAAATAAACATTTTAAAAAATTTAAAAGATTAAAAACAATAATGCTTGTGCCAGACCCTGGCTGTGGCGGCCATAAGATACCACTGAGCTCCCTGGGCTCTCCAGGTCCACCAAAGGATTCGCCCCAGAGCCACACTTCCCGGGCTGTCTGTGACCAGGCAGAGCAGGACTTTGTATTCCTGGCCTGCCTGACCTTCCTGGAGCCGTACTGCAGCCTGCCCTCCTGCCCTGCCCTGCCCACCCCCACAGGTGTCAGACCTGAATCGTGGTCTGAAAGTTCTCCCTACCCTCTCCTCCCGTTGCCCGTACTTCTCCCGCACATCTAAGCGTGTCTTGGCTTCCGCTTTTTAGCAGATGCCAGCTAACATACCTAACAACAGCAAGTATTCATGTAAAACGTGTTTACAGTGCACGATAGTGAGGAGGACTGGTGTGGGTGGAGGAAGAGAACAAACAGAAACGTCACTTACGCTATGGTCTTCCAAGTATGCCGGGCACGCAGTTTCCGTTTTAAGAGTTTAGAAGGAGAGACTGTTTATAGCGAGGGTGCTAACGGGAAGTATCTGGGGGAAATGGGCGTCTTGCCTTCTAACACTTAGTACTTACACAGTAATTGTCTTGTGAGTGAGTACTGTGTGGGGAGATGGAACTAAGCACAGAGAGTGTGTGTCGGTTGTAGAAACCATGCAGAAGAAAGGGAAGGAGAAAGGTCACTGAGGGCTGACCTGAGGGTGTCTGAAGGAGTGGTAGGAGGTCACGTTGGAAAGACAGATTGGAAGGGTTACAAAGGACTTGCGGTACGAGACTAGGATTGGAGTTGATTCAGCAGCAGTTGAAACACCAGCAAAAGTGGGGAATCCAGTGGTAGTGGGATGTCAGGAAAACGGACCTGTGTGCGCCGTGGTAGGGGTAAGACTGGGAGGCAGGTGGACTGTGAAGGTGTGCCGTCCAGCCGGGGGGTGACAAATGGGGACGGAGAGAGTGGGAGGAAGGAGTGGCTTCCAGGGACACTGTAAAGTGAGAAGAAATAACTGACTCCCAGACCACCCAAAAGCAGGGTGGGTGTGGGAAGTGCTGGGCAGAGCTGCAGCTGTGGGTTTGCGCTTGGGCAGCACTGAGAGCAGTGGTTCCCCAGTGACAGAAATAAGACAATCCTGGATTCAGCTGCTTCCTTGAGTTCTGTATCCAGGCTGAGATTAGAAGGAAAACAGAGACCTCTACTCCTTTTTTTACGCACAAAATTTTACAGGCCGATAGGATAGCTAAGTGTGTGTCAAACACTTGGAAATGAGAACTGAAGTGGGGGATAAGCGGAGCCGTCACTAATGTTTACTTACGCTGCCTCACTCTGAGGACCTGGGTACCTGCTTTACTGTTTCCTTTATTGTTCAGGCCCCTGTCGTAGCCCTTCCTACCCAAGCCTACGTGTACTGACGTTGTAAAAGGGTCAAATACGTGCAAAAAACAAAACCAGACCAAAGGTAATCTGAAAATATGTTGGTGGTCTCCAGATTGTTACAAAAAATCTCCGTAAATGATCCTGTAATCTCTCTTTTTAAAAACATAAGGGGCGCCTGGGTGGCTTAGTCGGTTAAGCGTCCGACTTTCGCTTAGGTCATGATCTCGCGGTTCATGGGTTCGAGCCCCACGTCGGGCTCTGTGCTGACTGCCAGCTCAGAGCCTGGAGCCTATTTCAGAGTCTGTGTCTTGCTCTCTCTCTGACCCTCCCCTGCTCACTCTGTCTCTCTCTCTCTCTCTCTCCTAGAAATAAATAGAAATATTTTTTACAAAAACATAAACCGGGGTGCCTGGGTGTCTCAGTCAGTTAAGCGTCCGACTTCAGCTCAGGTCATGATCTCATGGTTCATGGGTTCAAGCCCCACATCTAGCTCTGTGCTGACAACTAGCTTAGAGCCTGGAGCCTGTTCGGATTCTGTGTCTCCCTCTCTTTCTGCCCCTCCCCTGTTCACTCTGTCTCTCTCTCTCTCTCAGAAATAAATAAAACATTTTTTAAAAAATGTTTAAAAAAATATAAAACCTTTGCATAGATTCAGTCATGTATGAGATCCACTCATGCTCAACTATGTATGAAGTAATGCATTATGACAAAAATGCGCCTAATAATTTAGATTCCTTTATAGACCTGTTATAGAATGGAAAAGGGAAAATTATATAACATTCAAAAATAGATGTTATGGGATTTCTTCCCCAAAACTGCAAATAATTTCATTTGTATTTAAAACTGCACTTAAAAATACACTCCTAGGTGAGTTAGGCCAGAATCTAAGAATGAGAATGTTAAGCTCTCCACCTAGAGTAATTTTAGCATGCTAGCAATGAGGAAGTGAACTAAGGGACATCTTGTATCACTTTTTAAGCATTATAATTTTCAAAATGTTTTTCACTGTAAAGATTGTATTATTGAATATTGAGATTTTTTTTGATCTGAAGAAAAAAATGTTATAGAAAATTGTCATCATGTGTTGTAATGACATTTAGTATTTCAAAATAGGCTTTGAGAGAACATTTTATTATTATTAATTAATATTTTTCATTTGCACGAGATTTAAAATCACTGTTTTTAGAAGCCACATGGTACTCGCTGCTCGTTAAAACTTTAATATATTTCTTCTTATTATTATTATTCTTTATTTTTTAATTTCTTTTTAATTGAAGTATAATTGACACACAGTTTCCTTAGTTTCAGGTGTACATCATGATTCAGTATTTTTATACATTAGTAAGTGATCTCCATGGTAAACATAGTTATCATCTGTCAACGTGCAAAGTTGTTATGATATTATTGACTGTATTCCCTATGCTATATATTATATCCCCACAACCTATTTATTTCACACCTGGACATTTGCTTGTTAAAACTTTTATGTATTTCAGAAAACCACAGTTTTGGTTACTATCTTGTTTCTATGGTATTTTCCATACATAATAGTGTTAATGTTATTGTCGCTTTATGCACTGGGGATCTGTGTGTTTGTGTCAGCTCCTTGGTAACTAATAAATCGGAATCTTTTTAAAGGTTATGTCTAGAGAAGAGATTTCCACACTGGTTGCTCTACTCAAGAGCTTTATCGGGAGCTGAAGCGGTCAATGCCTTGAGGCCATTCTATTTTGCAGTACATCCAGATTTCTTTGGACAACACCCCAGAGAGAGGGTAAACATTCATTTATTTATTTAACCTTTAGTCCACATTTCAGTTTATTAATTTTTGACACAATATAATACAGAGTTCTATAAATTTGGATTGTTTTGTCATGGTGATAAAGTCAGTGTTTTGAATTAACTTGAAATATATATACTGAAAATTGAAAATATAGCTGTTGGTTTTTTATGAAATCTGAGGGAATGGAAAATATAATATATATACATTGGCTTCTGCCCCCAGTTCCTGGCACAAAGCTCTGAAAACCCTTGTAAATTCCTAAGCTGTAGCAGCACCACAAGCATCTTTTGTTCTGATGACGTGACCTTGGGTGGCCCCTGGAGGGGGCTGGTCCCCAGAAAGACCAAGGCATGATTAGAAGCTTGGAATTTTCAGCCCCAAACCTCACCCTCCAGAGCAGAGAGAAGGGCTGGAAATAGAGTTAAAAACTGATCATGCCTATCTAAGGAAGCCTCCATCAGATTCTAGTAGTATGGGGTGCAGACAGCTTCCAGGTGGGTAAACACATCTACACTAGAGGGTAGTGCTCCCCAACTCTGCGCAGACAAAGGTTCTTGTGCTTGGGACCCTGGGTATCTCTTCACCTGGCTATTTGGATCCCTTACATTCTTTAATGTGGTAAACATGAGTAAGTGTTTCCCTGAGTTCTGTGAGCAGCTCTAGCAAATTGATAGAACCTAAGGAGCGGGGCTGCTGCAAACAGCTGGTTGGTCAGAAGCACAGGCAATAACAGGTGCGACTGGCATCTGACGTATGTGTAGGGGTGGAGGGAGAGGACAGTCTTGTGGGACTGAACCCTTAACCTGCGGGATCTGATGCTGTCTCTGGATGAATAATGTCACAATCGAGTTAAATTGTAGGGCACCCAGCTGGGTGTCACAGAGAATTACTTATTGTGGAGAAAAGCCTCCATCCATTTGGTGACCAGAAGTGTCAGAAGTGAAGTGTTTTGTGTGAATGATAAAGGAGACACACAGGAGCTAGACTGTTTTTCCCTTATATGAAAGCTGTGATTTTTAATCAAGGCTATAAAGCTATCATGGAAACTCTATACACTATTAGTAATGTTTTCTGACCAGTTTTTAGAGTAAAATTGAGTGTTAGAAAATATCAGTCTTCTATGGTCCATCCTTTTGTTAAGGATAGTTACGGGGGTGGGGGGTGCCTGGATGGCTCAGTTGACCATCCAACTCTTGATTTTGGCTCAGGTCATGATCTCAGGGTCGCAGGATTGAGCCCTGTGTTGGGCTCTCACCGAGCATGGAACCTGGTAAAGATTCTCTCTCTCCTTCTGCCCCTCTCCTTGCTCACACTCTCTCTCAGATAAATTTTTAAAAAATTTTTTTAATAAAAACTAAAATGTAAAACAAAAAAAAAGGATGGTTATAAGGAAAGTTTTTTTAGTCCCCTATATGGTTTTCCTTCCTGTTGCATGCCACTGATTCAGATCCCTACAGCTTCACTCATTGTATGTTGCAGGAATGTAAACTGATATGAAAAGTAACTTACAATAAACTTAGTGAGGAGGATTACTATTTTTTAACCTTAGATAGGAATTATTTCATTGGTTCTGCTTATCTTCCTTAACATTAATACCTGGTTTAACATGAAAAGGAATTTAAAACTCTTGAAAATCTAGAACATTATTATATAATTTTTTTCTACTTGTGGAAAAAACTAATTTTGCTTCTTTGCTCTAGGAAAATATTCTGCTTGTGATATTTGATACCTATGTTGGCTACTCAAGGTCACACCCTTTCTAAGTAATTAGTAAAATGAATCAAGTGAAAAATAGTCATTACCTTGGGGATGCTAATTACTTCAAGTTTTTAAACCCAGCACGTATGGAAAAATTAAGCCTAGTAGTTGATGGATGTTTTCCCTCCTCTACTGTAGCAGGACCCTCGCACAGAGAGTCATGACACTGAGGCTTTTCTTTCCAGGAAGCAACTTTATTCCTGCCAGCACCACTGAGTTGGGTTCGTACCCAAAGAACTGAGTCCTGGATGCCATGTGATGTAGTTATTTATTTATTTATTTATTTTTACTTCTCTGTCTCTCATATAGTAACACACAAACATGCAGTCTGATTAAGTGCTCTCATGTTAAGGTCATGGAGGATATTGTCACATACATGTATAGTCAGGTTGCCTTGAGGTTTTTTTTTTTCCTTTCCTAAGGGAGGGGACCCACCCATACTATGAATGTACCTTTTCTTTTCATTGAAACTTCTGTGTGCTCTAAAAGGTGAACTCCGGCAGGCTTAGGTTGCTAAACTCTGCCCATTCCAAAGAAATGCCTGGCTTTGGTCTTGGCCCTTGGCTGCCTCCTAGGAGATATGCTCTGAGCCCTTAGAATATCCTGCCTGCTGGGAATCTTTCGTATGCGTGCGGTCTAGGGCCGTGCTAGTTATTCTGTGCTAAAAATGGGCTTTATGTTGAATGCCTGTTTTCGTAAGTCCAAGGCCCTCTGGGTGTGCTGGAGACTTTGAATAGCTAAAGTCAGTGACACGCACTACCTGCCTGTATGACTGAACCCAGTAAAATGCAAGACACCAAAGCTTGGCTGAGCCTCTTCAGTTGGCAACACTTCTCATGCTTTGTCACATACTGTCGCTGGGGAGTTAACACTAGCTGTACAAATCCACCATGAGAAGACAGCTGGAGCTTTGAACTTGGTCTCTCCTGGACTCCACCATATATGCCTTTCCCCTTTTCTGAGTTTAATCTGTATCCTTTTGCTGTAATAAACCATAACCATAAGTATAACAGTTTCTCTTTTTTTCTTTTAATGTTTATTTTTTGAGAGAGAGAGCACACGCATGTGAGCCACAGAGAGAGGAAGAGAGAGAGAATCCCAAGCAGGTTCCATGCTTGTCAGCTCAGAGCCCAGCACAGGGCTTGATCTCACAAACCATGAGATCATGATCTGAGCTAAAATCAAGAGTCGGATGATTTACTGGCTGAGCCACCTGGGTGCCCCAAACGGCTTTTCTGACTTCTATAAATCAAACCTGAGAGGGTCATGGATAGCTCCAACATAGTATTCCTGAAATGTGATTGTTTGGTAAATTAATATAGCTGACCCTTGAACAATGCAGGGGTTGGGGCAGCAACTCCCTGCATATTCCAAAATCTGTATATAACTTTTGACTCCCCAAAAACTTAACTACTGATAGCCTACTGTTGACCAGATGTCTTACCAATAATATAAACAATTAACACATATTTTACATGTTATGTGTATTATATACTAAATTCTTAAAAATAAGCTAGAGATTATGGAAACCAACTTGACAATAAACTATTTAAAAAAATAAGCTAGAGAAAAGAAAATGTTATTAAATCATGAGGAAGAGGGGTGCCTGGGTGGCTCAGTCAGTTGCACTGAGACTTCAGAGCCCACTTCAGATCCACCTTCTCCCTTTCTCTCTGTCCCTCCCCCTCTTGTGCCCTCTCTCAAAAATACTATTTTTTTAAAAAGGAAATTATAAGAGAAAATACATTTACAGTACTGTATTTATCAAAAAAAAAAGTCCACCCATAAGTGAGCCTCTGCAGCTCAAATCCATGTGGTTCAAGAGTCAACCATATTTTCATTTACTCTTTCACTTGTATTTGAGTCCCTCCCCTGTGCCAGGCCTAGGATCCCAGGTTTTTACTAGGGCTCGGTCACATAGATGCGGCGTGTCCTTTCCTTTCTTGTTGAAGCTTCTCCTTTCATGAGATTCTCCCAGGCAGCCACCCCGCTTCCTTCCCAGCACTCTCTTCCGTGCCCTGCCGTAGTGCTTCTGCGTGTGACCCCATCCCTCACATATTAAACAACTAGCACCAAGAGGCAGTTCACCCTTGCTGGCACCACACATGCAGTCTGATCTCCTCTGCTCTTGTGCAGGACACCCTGTCCCTTTTCTAGGGAAGCCATCTAGTCAGCAGCAGGCCAGGGTCTCAAAGTGAAGCAGTTATTGTTAATCCTCTTCATTTTATTTTTTTTTTAATGTTTTATTTGTTTCTGAGATACAGAGAGAGACTGCATGAGCAGGGAAAGGTCAGAGAGAGAGGGAGACATGGAATCAGAAGCAGGCTCCAGGCTCTGAGCTGTCAGCACAGAGCCCGACGCGGGGCTCAAACCCACGAGCCGTGAGATCATGACCTGAGCCTAAGTCCGCCCAACCAACTGAGCCACCCAGGCGCCCCAATCCTCTTCATTTTAACTCCATTTTAAAATCTACAAAACATTTCTAGGTTTCAGAAAGCAAAACTAAATTCAAAGCGGACTCAGAAGTCTCACTCCTGTGCCTGTTTCCTTTATCTCATTCCTATTAACTTCCTGTAGACCACCATTTTTCTTAGTTTCTGGGTTGTTCTGTCTGTTTCTTTTTGGCAAAAATAAAAACTTGTAGCAAAACATGATTATGAAGATTTAGTCTTAGCAGGAAACGTACCTTAGCCCACTGGACTGCCACAGCTAAGAACAGCATGTTATAATAAAATTAAACAGACAGAGAGGGGTGCCTGGGTGGCTCAGTTGGTTAGGTGTCTGACTCTTGATTTCGGCTCAGGTCATGATCTCACAGTTCATGAGTTTGAGCCCCCCATCGGGCTCTGTACTGACAGCATGGAACCTACTTGGGATTCTTTCTTCCCTCCCCTGTCTCTGCCCCTCCCCTGCTCACAAGCTCGCTCTCTCTCAAAAAAAAAAAAAAAAAATCAAACAAAAATAAACCATTCCTAATTTCAGAATTGACAATGCATCTGAGAAGAAACCTATAGTGATAAGAAGCATGGTTAGTATTTATGCCATTCTGTAGAGCTGTTCCTTCACAAAAGGATGTTTCTGTTTTCACTTAATAACCTTGGAAATAATTCCATGTCAGTTCCTAGACTTCTACACCGCATTCTTTCTCTCCCTTCTTTTTAGCTGTATAGTAGTACTCTATTGAATGAATGTACTAAAATGCAACCAATCTCCTCCAGGTGGTCATCTTAAGAGCCCTTTACAGAGAGAAATAACTTGAAAATATTTTCTCTCAAGTAGCTTATTTATATATAAATTGCTCTGGGGGGGGGGGTTGTGATATTTTTAAGTTTCTTAATTTTCATGTAATTGGATTGATCAGTCCTGTATCAGCTTGAGACTTAGTCATAGTTAGGCTTTTTCCACACCAATGATATAAAGGAATTCGCTTATGCAATTACTTTTTTTTTCACATTTTAGCCTTAAGGAGTCTGTCTGTTACATGTTACGAGGTGTGGATCCAGTTTTATTCTTCACCAAAGAGCTATGAAATCCCAACATTTTTAACACTAAATTATTTAATACTAATTATATAATACCCTCAATAATGTGTTTAAAGGTCAGGATTAATTGTTTCCTTATTCTATTTTGTGTGTAAATGCCCGTTTGTTTTTTTTCCAGGAAGTCAATGAAAATTCTCTTAAGAGATTAAGTGTCTACTTGGAAAACCTCCAGAAACCAGGCTTCAAGTCTTTGAAACCAACTCAGCTTACATTTTATGTGAGAGAAACAGAGCAGAACGCCTCTGAAGGCCAGGAGCCCTTTAGCACATCCGGTATGTTTTCTCATTTCTAGCCCTTGTGAGCTTCGTGATAAATCTGTTCATTAAATGTGCTGTTGCCAGAATACCTTTGGATTGAAGCCTTGGTCTTAAAAATAATAATAATAATAATAATAATATTTCATTGATTGTTTTCCTAGAATTAAGATTCTATTCCTGGCTAACTGTGTTTGAACAAGCCATTTTTGTGTTTAAACTTTTTTGTATGTAAAACTGAAATGTTCCTATTTGTCCACTTCCTTTTTTTCTTTAATTTTTAAATGTATTTTTTTTTGAGAGAGAGAGAAAGAACACAAGAGGGGGAGGGACACAGAGAGAGGAAGACAGAGAATCTAAAGCAGGCTCCACACTGTCAGCACAAAGCCCACTGTGGGGCTTGAACCCCTGAATCATGAGATCATGACCTGAGCCAAAGTCAGATACTCAACTGAGCCACCCAGGTGCCCCCTTAAAAAAATTTTTTTTGGGGTGCTCCTGGGTGGCTTAGTCGGTTAGGCATTTGACTTCAGCTCAGGTCATGATCTCTGTGAGTTCAAGTCTCTGTCCTGACAGCTCAGAACCTGGAGCCTGCTTCAGATTCCGTGTCTTCCCCTCCCCTGCTCATGCTCTGTCTCTCTCTGTCTCTCAATAATAAATAAAAATATTTAAATTTTTTTTTAATTTTCTAATCTTTTCGTCCACTTCCTATTTCAGTGTTAACTGTTAAACGTGTCTATAACAATTTACATTTTTTAAAGTACAGCCTATAATCCCTTATTTTGTCCTCAAAGTACTCTGAAGTAGGTAGTATTTGCTCAAATAAATTGGTACTGTGCAGGATTTTGCCAGAACTGTGGAGACGGAATATGGATCTTGAACTTAGGCCTTTCAACTCCAGCTTTAGGCTCTTTTTACTTATTTTTTTAAGTGTTATTTATTTATTTTGAAAGAGAGAGCAAGAAGGGGAGGGGCAGAGAGGGGGAGAAAGAGCAAGAATCCCAAGCCAACTCCACGCCGTCAGCATAAGCCTGATGCAGGGCTTGGTCTTTGGAACCAAAAGATCATGACCTGAACTGAATTCAACAAACTGAGCCACACAGGTGCCCTTTGGGTCTTTAAATCAGTCTTAATACACAGCCTTCTTTTAATCCTTTGTTGCTGTTTTAGTCCAGATACAGAAATACTTTAAGGGCAAGTACAGATCTGTATTTTCTCTAAATATAGATCGTTTTGGTGATCCTTGAGGAAATAACTTTATTTTTAGAGTGAACTTTAAAATAATTGTAAGGTTTACCGGGACCTTTCTATGAGTTAAGGTTAAAACAATTAGAAAATGCACTATAATTTTTTTTGAAACAAACTATTATAAAGATCAAGATGTCATCATTTTTGGGACCTAGACTCTCTTTCTTGGTCTGCCAGTGACTAGCTGTGTGACCTCTAGTTCCTCATGACTAAAATGAAAGAGGTGAAGTACTGTGTGTAAGTACTGCAGCATTCGCAGGGAACACACCTGCCGTTTACCTAGGGCTCACAAGGCCCTCGGGCTCCTGCATGGAGTGAGGAGGAAAGTGTAAAGCAGGATATTCATGCTGAAAAGCCACTTCCTACCCAGTCTCTCCAGGAGTGAACATTTGATCTTGTATTTTCTCTTTGTTTTCTTACTCTCTTCATGTTTGAATGTAGGAGATCAGAATCAAATTCCTAGTCTCTTTCTCCGTCTACCTCTGATTTGGGAGTTTTACTTTAAAAAAGACACTATTCTTCCTTATCCAGCGATAAAAAGTCAACTCAGTCCTATTGTGAAAGCACAGCCCTACCGAAGAACGCTGTTAATGATAATAGCAGTAATAGCAGTAATTATGTTTATCACTCTAAATGACACATTTCCGTTTGCAGTTGTAAGTAATCATTATAAACGTGCTGTTCTCAGTCAGCTGAAATACATTCTTTGATAGTGCAAAACCAAGTATTCATAAATCCTCTTTATAGATACACAGTCAGGATTAGGCTAGGAATTGAAAAACCTCATACTTCTGCATAGTTATCTACTTAGAGTTTATGATTTCCCCATGTCAGATAGAATTTGTAAAGGCAGATTAAGCCCTTTACAGTTTTTAAAACAATATTATCACCATTCAGTTTATATTTGTCTGGGTTTGGGCGAGTTGGGCTCATTTTGAAGTCATTGCTGCTTTCACTACAGCCATTAACTGGGTTTATCTTGAATGTTCACCTCACATGGAGTTAAAGAATGAACCAGGTCTACATGGTGCCTGGGTGGCTCAATTGGTTGAGTGCCAACTTTGGCTCAGGTCATGATCTCATGGTTCGTGAGTTCGAGCCCCACGTCGGGCTCTGTGCTGACAGCTCGGAGCCTGGAACCTGACTTCAGACTCTGTGTCTCTGTCTCTCTCTGCCCATCCCCCACTTATGCTCTGTCTCTCAAAAATAAAAATTTTAAAAAGAATGAACCACATCTGTTTGTTAGAGAAGAAGCAAACAGAGAGCAAACTCAGAAACTTGGGAAGTTTCACACAGCAAATTAGGGACAGAGGTGGTACTAGAACTAGTGCCTCCTCATTCTTAGTCTGATGTTGTGATTTATATTTTACGTTATCTATTCCTCTAAAAATTTTGTTAGTAATTATTTTTGCCTCTACCTTTATGACGGAGTCTGGAAATCTGACAAGTATTTAAAAGATTTTGATGTTTTTAACCTTTTTATCTTAATTATAAAATTAAAATCATTGATAATTAAGGTAACAAGGTAAACTGTTTACTATTGATTTTCAGTACTGAAATTAAAGGCCTGAATCATTTCTTTAGCTCTGCATCTTTTTCGTGGCCTATGAGGAAATAAACTTCATTAAAGCAAGAGGAAGAGTTACTAGGAGCTTTCTGTGAGTTAATGCTAAAACAAGTAAGGGGTGCCTGAGGGGCTCAGTGGCCAAATGTCCAACTCTAGATTTCGGCTCAGGTTATGTTCTCAAAGTTGGTGAGATCAAGCCCTGCATTGGCATCAGGCTCTGCACTGACAGCCTGATCCTGCTTGGGATTCTTTCTCCCTTTTTCCTTTCCCTCTTTCTTTCCGTCTCTCTCTCTCTCTCTCAAAAGAAATACTTTTGAGAAAAATAAACTTTTATAAAGTTTTCTCTTTTGAGAAAAATAAACTTTTATAAAAAAGCTAAAACAAGTCAACAGTGACTAAGTAGCAACAAAAGTCCTCTGCTTTTTTTTTTTTTTTAATGTTTATTTTTGAGAGAGAGAGAGACAGTCTGAGCAGGGGAAGGGATAGAAAGAGAGGGAGACACAGACTCTGAAGCAGGCTGCAGACTCTGAGCTGTCAGCACAGAGCCCAGTGTGGGGCTCGAACCTACAAACCATGAGATCATGGCCTGAGCTGAAGTCAGACGCTTAACCTACTGAGCCACTCAGGCACCCCAGGAAATACTAGATACAAATAGCTAACAAACATTAAAATGTATAGCTTCTGTAGTCCAAACTAAACTAATTATGTGCTGTTTTCAGATTAAAGCATATGTGCAGTCTGATATAGGCATTCCTCACTATAGCAGTCCTTACATTGCAATAAATAATTGATGGGACTGATAAGATAGAAACTGAGATTTATTCCTGACAAGTCTTCTGAGGATCTGTTCCTTGACTGAGCTCTTCCTTCCCTCAGATGCAGGAATTAAGGACTTTATTCTTTACTAACGAGAACAACTCTCCTGCCAGTATTTCTCACTTTACATTCAAATGATTGAACTAAAAACTTCTTAGTTTGCATGTCCTGGGTTCCTTAAGTCTGTGTGTCAAGAAAAGCATGTATCTCTGAGAATGACTGAAACTCTAGTATCTGCCATCAGTGGCCATAATAAGAAAATACATTTCAGCTTTATATGAAAAGTGAACAATTAAAAAAAATTTTTGTGTCCATCAGTTTCAGAAGTGTTAAATAAAAATTGCACTACCTCCATTATATGGACTGGTATATATAGCTGCTAAAAAGAATAAGTTAATCTATACATACAGACATTGGTTAAGTAACAAAAGCAAGTTCAGAGTAATATATCTAGATTGTTGCTATTTCTGTATTAAAAAGAAACAATTCAAACTACATATATGTGTTTGTGTAAACAACTATGAGTATATATCACAGGTAATATACACACATAAGCACATAGAAAAGGTCTAGGCAGTGCTGTCCAGGAGAATTCTCTGTAATGCCTTCAGTGTTCTGTATGTGCACTAATATGGCAGGCACTAGTCCCATGTGACTGTTGAAATGTGGTTAATGTGACCAGGAACTGCATTTTAATTTTATTTTATTTTGATTAATTTAATTATAAACTGTCTTATAGGGTTAGGAGCTACCGTATTAGACAGTGCAGGTTAACTAGGGGTGCCTGGGTGGCTCAGTTGGTTAGACGTCTGACTTCAGCTCAGGTCATGATCTCACGGCCCGTGAGTTCGAGCCCCACGTCAGGCTCCGTGCTGATGGTTCAGAGCCTAGAGTCTACTTCAGATTCTGTGTCTTCCTATCTCTCTATGCCTCTCCTCTGCTCATGCTCTCTCTCTGTCTAAAAAATAAAAAATAAATAAACATAAAAAAAAATGGTTAAGTCTAGTAAAGATGTGAGGCTATATGCCTGTTAACAGACTTTAATTTTACTGTATGTATCTGTAATTTCACAGTGAGGATGTACTTATAAAATAATTGTATAATTTTCAAGTCTAAAAATACTTTAAAAAAAAAAAAGAACAAAGAGTCAGTGTTAGGGTGGTATAATGGAGAAGAAAATGCTGGGCTTGGAGTCAACTCAGATTTAAGCCCTTTCTCTGTTTTCCAAACCTCCTTGAACCAGATTTCTTCACATTTGAAGAAAGATAATAGTGACACAGTTGGTGATGATGTTGAGAAGTTACATAAATTCAGCTAGAACCATGCCTAATCCCCCCCAGTAATGAAGAAAAGAAAAAATAGAGATTTCCTATTGCAGATGTAACATGTTAGATTACTGACCTTATCTCACTGACGACCCAAAATCAAAGTCAGATGGTAAAGCATTAACTTTTACACAATTAGGGAATTTTACATCACTTCCAAAAATATTGAGTTACTAGGTAGTCAAGTGGACAGGTAGGAAGATGGCCTCCTGTACTCAGAAAATTCGAGACAGGTTTCTGTCACCCCTGTATATAGACCACTCCCATTTGAACCGTTGTCACAGTAAAACCTCCCCATTCTTCCATCTCTCCTCCTTTGTCTTAGTGCTAGAAAACATCTTTCATGGATACTTGCTCATAGGAGAGCTTTTCCGTTCTAGACTGTAGAGGCCATATTTATGGGCAGCATTGAAAATATTCTGAATCCCCTCCTTGGGCTGGAATGAGTTTGGTCTCTAGTGCCAAACTAGAAAGAGAACTGACAGGAATTCATGAAGGTAAAGATACTATGGTAAAGTTTCAGAGAAGAGTAGTTTTCCATTTACAGAAATGTACAAAATGTACATCCATTTTGCCAGTAGGATGGATTTTAAGCAGTGATCAAATGTTTTAAAAGGTTCTGATTTTATTAATGTTGCATGAAAAATTATTTTTAAATAAAATGAATAATCATCTGTATTAATTGTTTGGGGGAATTATATTCTCTAGGATTTCGAGCAGTCAAATTTACTTTGCACACCAGAGATCTGCTAAGCACAGTATTGTATATTCTCAACTCCTGCAGTTTATCTGTTGAACATATCCAAAGCTTGAATTCTAATGTGTATTCCCAGCCTCTCAAAGAGGCTAAAAGGATGTCTGACAGGCCCATCAAGTGGGACAAGTCTTATTACTACTTTACTGGATTCAAGGACCCTCATGAAGACCTTGAACAAGTCTCAAGAATGGAAACAACCCTCACGTATGTAAAAGTTCTTATTTAATTAAACTTATTTGTAGTTCATGTTTAAAGTTACAGTCTAATTTTTCAGGAAAAATAATTCTGTGAATATAGTTAACCCAGTGACCAATATGAAAAAGATAGTTCACACTTCTTAAAGTGGCCAGAATACTTCCAAATGTATTTAATTTGTGGTCTTTTGATGCCAAACAAATGCAGGAAGTTGTTTTAAATTTTAAAAATTCTACTCCTCACAGTTACCCCTGGTATATGGAGAAAGGATATATATATCTAAGACTATAAAAAAAGATTAGGAGGTGCCTGGGTGGCTTAGCTGGTTAAGTGTCCTACTTCAGCTCAGGTCATGATCTCACAGTTCGTGGGTTCGAGCCCTGCGTCAGGCTCTGTGCTGACAGCTAGCTCAGAGCCTGGAGCCTGTCTTCGGATTCTATATCTCTCTCTCTCTCTCTCTGACCCTCCCCTGCTGGCGCTGTCTCTCTCTGACTCTCAAATAAAAAACATTAAAAAAAATTTTTTTTTAAATATTAGGCTTCTTCATGTAAGCATTTCTAGTTTCTTCACATGGTTTAGGAGTAATGTTCTTTAGTTTAATAGTCCATACATAATAAAAATGCATGGAGACTCTCAGCTATAAAATAAACTAGTCCTAGTGATGTAAAATACAGCATGGGCACTATGGTCAATAATACTGTATCGTGTATTTGAAAGTTGCCAAAAGAGTAGATCTTCAGGTTTTCATCACATGAAAAACAGTTTATAACTATGTATGGTGATGGCCATTACCTAGACTTAAGTAAGTGTAAGTGTAATATATGCTAATTAGTATAATATACACTAATATCATTATGCTATATACATAAAACTAATGTTATATGTCACTTATCTAATTTTTTTTAATATTTCATCTGGAATGTATTAAGAAAGAATAACTTTTAGTTATAAAAACCATGTATGAAATATTTCTCTGTAATTTATCTTGTTTATAAAGTCACCGTTAATGTTTTTTAAGTAAGTCTTTTGTGGACTCCATAAAGACCAGCAATATTCTGCTCCAGTGGTTGTACCTAAAGATTCCACGCCTTACCAGAGGATTCTCCTTCTCACAACATGGTAGATTATCCTTAATCTTCCACTGGCAGAGCACTTGCCTTGTAGATGACCTGTCCCATTAGCTAATTAGATTCCAAGCAAGGCTGAAGAGACAAGTAGCAGAGTCTGGTACAAAGGGAGACAAGTATCTGCCTGAAGACATATCTGTACATGTCTGTGGTGAAGGGGTGTCTCCGATCTGTCTGTATGTGTAGCTAATAGGTATATCACCTCCCTAAATATGTGGATTTTAATTGTTCAGATTTTCTTTGTAAATAAAACCAAGATGAAAATGTGGCTATGGGATGTTACTTTAATGATAGACCAGCAGTAATGAAGATAGTAAGAAGTAGGGATAAGAAAAAAAAATGAGCAGTCATGGTAGGATATAAAGTGTTGATTTAGAATAAAAAGTTTAAAAAAATAAAAGAGATGATTGAAGGTGAATTGTGTGCAGAGGTTACAATGGAAGTCAAGTAGATTGATGTGCCCTTGAGCCGCTTCAAGCCCCTTTGAGCCCCTTCAAACCAGTCTTGACCTTCTCCCAAAAACAGATAATTGCCCACTTTGAAGGAATTGTAGAGAGGGCTGGTTTTATGTTAGTTTTTCCCAGTAAGGATTCCAGGAGATTTTATCCTAAAAGCCAGAATGGTATCTGTATCAATTTTTGCTTCAATTATTAATGTTTTTAATTAGTAGTTATTTTAAAAATAATTACAAAATTGTTGAACCATTTTAAAGCTTTCAACTCATGAATTGAGTGACACTGCTTGATAAGATTTAGGGTACCTATAACTCAGCCAAAACTTCTTGACCACCATGGTCATTTTGGCCATCTTCAAGTTTTTATTTGTATTCTTGTATTGTTTAATTTCATCTTATATATATGTAAATTGTAGAAAAGGAATCAGAAAGAGCACATGCTAAATTATATGGTCAGAAGGAGCATCAAATTTACATCAAACTGATATTCACTTATTATATTCACCTGATCAAAATCATCTTGGGAAACATGTTAAGATACTTCTAGTATTAAAAAGAGAGGATATAGTAGCAATGTTATTTAGTGTAGACTTTTAATTTTTTCAATAATTTTGTTTTTGTTAAGAAGTACAGGCTGAAATAGTCTCTACTTATTGTGAATAAAACACAAATTATGCAAATAAATCAGTTGGGATTTTTTTAAAATAGAAGAATTATCAGGTCGTAAAAGCTCCATTTAGTCTGTTTTCGTATTACATCTGGTAATTATATTTCATTCCACAAATTTGGGACATGCTGTGTAATTCTGCATTTCTTAACAAACTGTGCTTTATCTTACTTCAAACTCATTTTACTATATAACCATATAAAAAGAGTAAAATTAAATTTTTAATACCTCAGGAGTTTTCTTTAATTATATACTGTACTAGGAATTTACCAGTATCAAAAAGATTAGGAAATGCCACTCCATGCTGTAGATTTAGTATGTTCATATTTTGAGTATGTTCTCTTGATTATCAAATAGTATTATAACAAAAATGAATTTAATTACATAATTTGTATTTGGAAGGAGCCAACAGGATCCATTTCTGTCTAAACAAAATAATCCCAGGGGCACCTGGACGGCTCAGTCAGTTAAGTGTCCAATTCTTGATTTTGGCTAAGATCGTGATCTCAAGGTTCATGGGTTCGAGCCCCTTATCGGGCTGTGTGCTGACAGTGTAGAACCTGCTTGAGATTCTCACTGTCTCCCTCTCTCTCTACCCCTCTCTCTTTTTCTCTCTCCCTCTCTCTCAAATAAACTTTTAAAACAAAATAATCCCGTATGTAATATCTTTCCCAGTGAGAAAACATAAACTGTAAAAAGACCATTGAAATGCTATTCTAGCAGATCTGGAATGCCAATAAATGTCAGACTTCTGTTTTCTCCATTAATATTTTGCTTATTTATAGGCTAAGTCAGTGCTTTTCAAATTGCAAGTCATAACACAGTTTAGTGATTTGGGACCAGCAAAGTTGCTTTACATTCTTCCTTTTTAACATTTTTTAGGTATATGTTTTCAGTAACTTTAAGTGGTGTTTCTCAAAATACTTTTTTGAGTTATATGTAAACATATGTGTATATGCATATGTGTGTATACTGAGTCTCCATTTAAAATCTCTTACTGTGGGTTGCCATCAGAGAAGTTTGGAAAGCTCTGGTGTAAATGCCATGTAGTTCCATGTAGTTTGAAGCCTAGGAGTTTGAAATTTTTGCCATTTTAACTTTACTGCAATGTGGATCATGGCTGTCCTTTCCATCCTCTTAAATCCATGAAAAACTGAACTTCTCTTGAGTTACTGAAATCTTTTTATCTCAGAAGAATCATTAGCTTAAGAACTAAACCAAATGTCTCTTCAATTTGCAGTCTGATTTTAGACTCAGTACATGATATTCCTGTATTCGTTTTTATATATCACTTCCCTGTGACTTCATTTCATTACCAGCATTTTTTCTCTTTCCCTGCATCTTATAACAATATATGTTTTATATTCATCATTATAAGTATACAGAAATCATTTTTGGAACCAACACAAGGTCTAACAAATTAACTACCGTGAGATACCACTTCATAGCCTAGGATGGTTATAATCAAAAGAAAATAACAAGTATTGGGAAGGATGTAGAAAAAAACATGTCTAATAAAAACTTGTTTATAGCAGCATTATTCATAACAGCCAAAAAGTGGAAATAACCCAAAGGTCCATCAACTGATGAACGGATAAACAAAGTGTGGTATATTCACACAATGAAATAGTATTTGGCCATAAAAACAAATGAAGCACTCATACATGCTACAGTTGGATGAACTTCGAGAACATTATGCTAAGAGAAAGAAGTCATCACAGTGGATCACATACTGCATGATTCCATCCATGCGAAACGTACGGACTTGGCAAATCTGTGACACAGGAAGTAGATTAGTGGTTGCTTGCAGCTAGAGGGGAGTTCTGAAGTAACTGCTAAGAGGTACATGATTTCTTTTTTTTTTTTTTTTTTTTTAGTTTATTTATTTTTAGAGAGAGAGAGCAGGGGAGGAGCAGAGGGAGAATCCCAAGCAGGCTCCGCACTGTCAGCACAGAGCCCCATGCAGGACTCAAGCTCAGGAACCGTAAGATCATAACCTGAGCTGAAATCAAGAGTCAGATGCTTAACCGACTGAGCCACCTAGGCAGTCTGCTACATGATTTCTCATTAGGGTGATGAAAGTGTCCCAAAATTGCTTGTACTGGTGATTGCACAACTCTGAGAACATACACTACATGTATGGTATGTGTGTTACATTTCAATAAAACTTTTATTTATTTTTTAACTTAAATTCCAGTTCACATACAGTGTAATACTAGTTTCAGGGTCCAGTTCACATACAGTGTAATATTAGTTTCAGGGGTACAATTTAGTGATGCAATACTTCCATGCAATGCCCAGCGCCCTCCTTAATCGCCATCAGCTATTTAACAGTCTGGTAACCATATGTTCTGTGTAGTTAGGAGTCTGTTTCTTGGTTTTCTTCTCTCTCTTTTTTTCCCCTATGATAGTTTATTCTGTTTTGTAAATTTCACATATGAGTGGTGTAGTATGGTATTTGTCTTTCTCTGACTTATTTCACTTTCTAGTTCCATCCACATCATTGCAAATGATTTCTGGCTGAATAATCCATTTAAGTTTATTTATGTATTTTGAGAGAGAGAGAGCAATGAGCAGGGGAGGGGCAGAGAGAGAGGATTCCAAACAGGCTCTGCACTGTCAGCTCAGAGCCTGACATGGGGCTTGATCCCACAATCAGTGAGATCATGACCTGAGCAAAAATCAAGAGTCTGATGCTTAACCTACTTAGCCACCCAGGTGTCCCTACACCATGTCGTCGTCGTCGTCTTCTTCTTCTTCTTCTTCTTCTTCTTCTTCTTCTTCTTCTTCTTCTTCTTTTTTAATGTTCATTTTTGAAAGAGAGTGCATGTGGGCAGGAGAGAGGGACACAGAATCTGAAGCACTTCGGGCTCCTAGCTGTCAGCCCAGAGCCCAGTGCAAATCTTGATCTTACGAACTGCAAGATCCTAACGGGCCAAGGTCTGATGCTTAACTTACTGAGCCACCCTGGCTCCCCCCACTACACCATGACTTCTTAATCCATTCATCAGTCGATGGACACTTGGGCTCTTTCCAAAATTTGACTATTGTTGATAATGCTGCTATAAACATCAAGGTGCATGTATCCCTTCAAAAATAAATAAATGTTTTAAAAAATTTTTAATATGGTTTAACTGTATTTTATTATAGAATAAATAGAAGATGGCTCTTTAATTTCAATAATAATTGTTGTGGACTTCTCCCCATTAAAAATCAAGGGTTCAGGGGCGCCTGGGTGGCTTAGTCGGTTAAGCGTCCGACTTTCGCTTAGGTCATGATCTCGCGGTTCGTGGGTTCGAGCCCCGCGTCGGGCTCTGTGCTGACTGCCAGCTCAGAGCCTGGAGCCTGTTTCAGTCTGTGACTCCCTCTCTCTCTGACCCTCCCCTGCTCACGCTGTCTGTCTCTCTCTCTCTCCCTCCTAGAAATAAAAATAAAACATTAAAAAAAAAAATTTTTTTTTAAAAAAATAAAAAAAAATCAAGGGTTCAAATTTTACAAATGACCATGATTGTAAAATTAAGAATTAAATGATTTTTACGGCAAATTCAGGCATTAATTGTCCTTTTTTTTTTTTAATGTTTTTATTTATTTTGTGAGAGAGAGAGAGAGCTCATGAACAGAGGAGGAGCAGAGAGAATCCCAAGTGGGCTCTGTGCTGTCAGCAGGGCAATAGGCAGGGCTTGAACTCACAAACCATGGGATTATGTACTGATCCTAAATTAAGACTCGGATGCTTAGCTGACTGAGCCACCCAGGTTCTCTTAATTGTCCTTTTTTTTTTTTTTAATATTTTTATTTATTTCTAGGAGAGAGAGAGCGTGAGCAGGGGAGGGTCAGAGAGAGAGGGAGTTACAGACTCTGAAATACAGAGCTCCAGGCTCTGAGCTGGCAGTCAGCACAGAGCCCGACACGGGGCTCGAACCCGTGAACCACGAGATCATGACCTAAGCGAAAGTCGGACGCTTAACCGACTAAGCCACCCAGGCACCCCTAATTGTCCTTTTAAATCCATTTAGAGAGTAACATAGAATTCTGTCTCTTAGTTCTAGAGTATGGGCAGTCAGGATAACCATGTGTCTCCATATTGGACAAGAAGGTATACTTTTCTCTTTGCCTTATGGTTTAATTTGCATAGTCAAATGTAGGTTGTTTGGTGATCTCCTGAGATCAAATTGAAAATATCAGGTTTGGATTTAGAACAACATTAGGTAATAGAAGACTCATCTTTCCCTAATGAGGTAATAAGGTAATGGAGGAAATGAAACATTTACAGAAATTATTATACAGACTGTGATTGTATCTCTCAAAAAGAGATACTGAAAAAGTACACTGGCCAGTCATAGGACAGAAGTTAGGGGGAAGGTATGTCCAGACTAGTTCTAAAGTAAAATGTAGCTCTTGACTTACTTCGTTTGTTTTCATAGTTTTTACTTAGGGGAGAGAAAGATCATTCAAAAATGCTTCATGGGAATCTGCATTGCTTTCTCCTAGACCATAGCTGCCTAAAGGAGACTAGTACTATTGGTTTCTCTTCCCTGCACCCCAGATTCTGTATTCTCCCTAACCTACATATTCAGTTTTATTTTGTCATTCCCCTTAATTGATTTTATCATGTCATTCCCCTTAATAACTCATGGATTATCCAGAAAAGCATTTCTCTTTTTCCCTGCAGAGCAGATCCTTAGGAATTTATGAAAGTTCGTGGAGGTTGATGAGAGAAAATAAAGAAATGTCAGGAAGAGACATATTTTGGGGAATTTTTGAAAAGTAGAAAGCAGATGAGAGGAGAAACAAGCTGGCCAGAACCAAGGCTGCTCTCCCTCCCTCTCTACAACTTACTTCTCTTGGAGGGTCCAACCAGTGCTCTAAAGGACAAAAAGATGATTAAGATGATTACTTCTATTTTTCCACAATAAAGTTTAGTTTTCCTTTTGGTTAGTTGCTTTTGAAGAGATATAGCTATTTAAATATCCTTTTACTCACCTCATTCTTTTTTTTTTAATAGTTTATTGTCAAGTTGGTTTCCGTATAACACCCAGTGCTCATCCCCACAAGTGCCCTCCTCCATGCCCATCACCCCCCTTCCCCTCTCCCCCAACCCCCATCAGCCCTCAGTTTGTTCTCAGCATTCAAGAGTCTCTCATGGTTTGCCTCCCTCCCTCAACCCAGCTATTTTCCCCTTCTTCTCCCCCACAGTCCTCCGTTAAGCTCCTCCTAATCCACCTATATGTGCAAACATATGGTAGCTCTCCTCTGCCTGACTTATTTCGCTCAGCATAACACCCTCAAGTTCCATCCATGCTGCTACACATGGCCAGATTTCCTTCTTTCTCATTGCCATATAGTATTCCATTGTATAGATAAACTATGTCTTCTTGATCCATTTGTCATTTGATGGACATTTAGGCTCTTTCATGTTTTGGCTATTGTTGAGAGTGCTGCTATGAACACTAGGGTACATGTGCCCCTGTGCATCAGCACTCCAGTATCCCTTGGTTAAATTCCTAACAGTGCTATTGCTGGGTCTTAGGGGAGTTCTACTGTTAATTTTTTGAGGAATCTCCACACTGTTTACCAGAGGGGCTGCACCAGTTTACATTCCCACCAACAGTGTAGGAGGGTGCCCGTTCTCCACATCCTTGCCAGCATCTAGAGTCTCCTGATTTGTTCATTTTAGCCACTCTGACCAGCGTGAGGTGGTATCTCAGTGTGGTTTTGATTTGTATTTCCCTGATGAGGAGGGATGCTGAGCATTGTTTCATGTGTCTGTTGGCCATCTGGATGTCCTCTTTGGAAAAGTGTCTGTTCATGTCTTCTGCCCATTTCTTCACTGGATTATTTGTTTTTTGGGTGTGGAGTTTGGTGAGTTCCTTATAGATCTTGGATACTAGCCCTTTATCTGATAGGTCATTTGCAACTATCTTTTCCCATTCCATCGGTTGCCTATTAGCTTTATGGATTGCTTCCTTTGCCGTGTAGAAGCTTTTTATCTTGATGAGGTCCCAAAGAGTTCATTTTTGCTCTTGATTCCCTTGCCTTTGGGGATGTGTCCAGTAAGAAGTTGCTGCAGTGGAGGTCAAGGAGGTTGTTTCCTGCTTTCTCCTCTAGAGTTTTGATGGTTTCCTGTCTCACATTTAGGTCCTTTATCCATTTTGAGTTTATTTTTGTGTATGGTTTTTACTCACCTCATTCTTACCCATTAGCTCTAATCTTCATTGATGATTCTTGCCTGAATCACAGATTACAATGATAGCATCCAGATAGCAGTTTTCTAATTTCATCATCCCTTCAAGCTGGCCCCTATGTCCCTGTCATTCCTTGGGAAGTCTCACTTTCTCATTCAGTAAGTCATTCCAGGATTCTCTGGACTGTCCGTGCCCCAATGTTTGATTCAGCCATTTTGTCACAAAGCTCTGGTTCCTTCTTTTTAACAAGGAATGGTGTTTAGAATCCAAGGTCTTGGTCAGCTAGATGTGCCCAGTAGCTCCCAAGCCTCTCATAGCTGATGCCAGGAAACGAGTATCTCTATCTACATGAATGTAGGAAATGTCATGTTTAGAAGCTTCATTTTTATCTCTGTGTTTAGAAACAAAACACAAAATTTGTTCAACTAGAGCAGTTGATTTTTATACACTAAATGTAAGAATTCCAAAAGTCATGAGTGTAGAATCATAAGACTATATTTCAGCCTACATAATAAGACATTTTTGTCTCCAAACCAAATATGGCATGCTCTTTAATGATTCGTTTGTCAACAAATCATGCTTTCTCTTATGTTATTTAAAGTAAATTGAATAACATGTATTAATAAATGAGGAAAATCTTGAAAAATTATAATGCAGTAGCCTATAATAGGGATGTGACGTAAGATATTTTTATTTATTTTCTTATTTATCCCATTATGCACAGGATGACAAAGTTTTTACCAACATTCTTAAAAAGAATTATGAATTACTCTGCAGAGTTAGTGAATTAAAAATTAATTAAATGTTGAATACCTTTACTTAGAGGATAAAGTCCCAGTTCCTTCTCCCAATGTGCAAAAACCTTGATGGTCTGACTCCCCACCTCCCTCCCCAGTCTCTCTCATCCTTCCCCCACTCAGGGCATCATCTGATCTGGGAATCTTGACTCCCCTCACAGTTCCTCTCGCACTGGCATGACTGGTATGCCCTTCCCCCATCAGTAATCTGCCTGGAAACATCTGCTATGTCTCTCAGTTCCAGGTCACATATCACCTGTTCTACAGAATCTTCCAGACAGAATTCATTCTTCCTGTTTTCATAAAGGCTCATGTATCCTAATTTCTTATCTCCGTATTCCTTAGTAGGTGTGTCTTCCTTTACACAGCGACTTTTTCTTCCTTATATCTCAACACAACACAGTATCAGGCATTTGATAAATGCATAAATATTTTATTGGTTTCAGGATTATCAACTTTGATTATTTTTAAAATGTCAATTCTGGCAGTACCTCTTAAATCCTTTTCTAGTTAGATAACTTTCTTTGCATAAAAAAAAATAAATTTTAGTTATGCTAAACCTGTTGCTAGATTTCTAGAGATGGGATAAAGGTTTCAAACTTCAAGATACGTCATGTGTGCTACACCTTTCAGTAGGCTATACTAGCTCTTCACTCACGCACATCAGTCATGTTCATGGGAGACGGTAGAGCTACCACTTCTACCAGAGCACATGGGCAAATAATGTTATGGTACAATTAATAAGGTGGAAAAGTCAAACTCAAAAGACCCATCTAGGGGTGCCTGGGTGGCTCAGTCTGTTAAGCGTCCGACTTCGGCTCAGGTCATGATCTCACAGCTTGTGGGTTTGAGCCCCGCATCAGGCTCTGTGCTGACAGCTAGCTCAGAGCCTGAAGACTATTTCAGATTCTGTGTCTCCCTCTCTCCGACCCTCCCCTGCTCACGATGTCTCTCTCTCTCTCTCTCAGAAATAAATAAAACACTAAAAAAATTAAAAAAAAAAAAAAAAAGACCCATCTAATGGTGCTGGTGACATTTAGAAAGCAGTGCACGTGGCTAAAGGAACTTGCAAACACCACACTGTGGGTTCTAGTTGGGTAGAGTCCAACACCTTCCTCTAGTTTAATCTTCATCATTAGTGCCCTGAGCTCTCAGTGCTTATTACTCCACTGTATCTCTATCCAAGGTCCCCAGTGGCCAGACCTTACCAGTACAGTTGGTTTTTGTTTTTGTTACCCCAGAGTCTCCAAAAATACCTGTTTAGTTCCCTGGGGCTCACCTCCTTTCCTCCACGTTACCACATGCCCTGTTGAAGTCCACTCTGCTACTCTGGGCTGTACTCCACTCTCTCTCTCCACTTGGTGTTTAGCTTGTAGTTTGGTAAAGACTTGGTTGGAAACTCCATTTAGCACTGGGGCTGCTCTACAGTAGGGCTTATGACTTTCAGTACTAGAAGTGTTGGCATTCTAGTCAGTATAACAAAGTATATATGTCTGTTTTTTTCTTTCTAGATCCTGGTTAGATAGCAATGGGAAAAGTGCAGTTAAAAAGTTGAAGAACAGTTTGCCACTTAGAAAAGAACTAGATCGCTTAAAAGACGACCTGTCCCATCAGCTGCAGCTCTCAGACATCAGGTAACAAAGAACCTAATTTGGAGTAAGCATGTGTTTATCTATTGGTCAAGCTCTCCAGCAGTTAGATAGTTGCATCTTTGACTTTAATTATTCTTGTTAATAAAAAGTGTTCAATTATCTTTTTCTGAAATTATCAAATGTTCATCTGTGTAAGAAAACAATGATCCATTTCTTGTTTAAAACCGTGAACTAAAGCTTAGATACTAACATTTTTAGCATAGCAGTTTAAGTTTTTAAAGTAATGTTTATAAGAAAAATATATTCCATATGTATATAATATATAAAAGATAATTATTCCTCCATCATGTGAGATTAGTATCCAAGTTTAAAATGAAGGGAGAGAGAAAATGGGTGTTGTATTCTTGGCTCCATGTTTTATAACATGTTTTTATATATATATGATTTTTTTTTTGAGAGAGAGAAAGAGCATGTACTAGCAGGGAAAGGGCAGAGAGAGAGAGAGAATCTTAAAGCAGACTCCATGCCTAGCACAGACCCCAATGTGGGGTTCAATCTCATAATCCTGAGATCGTGGCCTGAGCTTAAAGCAAGAGTTGAACACTTAACTGACTGAGCCACCCAGGAACCCCAATAAGACTTTTTTTTTTTTTTTTAACATCTATTTATTTTTGAGAGATAGAGAGCAACAGAGAACGAGCAGGGGAGTGGCAGAGAGAGAGGGAGACACCAAATCCAGAGCAGGCTCCAGGCTCTGAGCCGTCAGCACAGAGCCCAAGGCAGGGCTCGAACTGGCCAACCGCGAGATCATGACCTGAGCTGAAGTCAGACGCTTAATGGACTGAGCCACCCAGGCACCCCCCCAACATGACTTTTTAAAGAAGGTTCCATTAACCTGGAAATTGCAGTTACATAAAGATACATGTAGGCGATTATTATAAAAACAGATCTAACAGCTGTTAAAATGGTAAGGACAGGAAGGCAGGGCCTGGTGTGACTCGGTCCCCAGGCCTCACATTACAAGAGCTCTGAGATGCTGTCATGCTTGGACATTGCCATTACTGTTCGCTGTAACCTGCTCTGTTGTTTTCAGCCCTCATTATCAGGATATTTTTTCTTCTTTTGAACTAAAATGACTACTTGGGTACCATAATAACACCTTTTCCTTGTGCCTACCCAGTATTGAGAATATGTATATGTTCTGTTCTTACACATGCAGATCATAGTGGGTTTTTGTGGGGTTTTTTCAAATCATAGTTTTATAAGAGAATTCAGATTTCAAAGAAAACGAGTGGACTTGGGATATGTGGGATGTTTGGATTTGTGCTGATAGCTGCTCTTTTATCAGCATATCAATATTTTTAGGTCCTACTTTGTTTATAGAGCATTGTTCCGATTCCACAGTCTAGTAGCAAAGACTTTTCTAACTCACATCCAGATAACAAGATCTCTTTTAAAAGTTTGTAAAATAAATTTCTGTGCATAAAAGAACTTTTTCTAGTGCAAATTCTAAATGGGCTATCAAAGTGACTGGGATTAGGAAAACGAAAGAATTTTTTAAGGGATTTCTTAAACATAGAAACAAGCATTATGCTACAATATGGTGTAGAAATTTCTCAGCTTTGACTTTTTACCATGGTAAATATCAATAAATGGAAACCACATAAACAAAAGCTCTCTGGGTTCCCCATTTTTCAGAGTGCAAACGCATTCTGAGACCAGAACATTTGAGGACCGTGGGCGTAATGACTTTCCACTATTGGAAAATTACCCAAACCTCCGAAAGATGGAAACATTGTGACCAGTGACATTATTTCAGTCTGTGTGAAAAACCATTTCTTGATAAGAACTGTATTTAGTAGCTCTGTCACAGTGTTAATTTTCCTTGAAATTATGTCTTTTTTCAACTGTGGACTAAAGGAAAACTTTTGAAATCTGATTTAATCTTATCAGAAATGACATTCCTCAGAATCAGTGGTAGGCTGAAGAAGGAACTTAAGGGTTTTGAGAATGTGTTTTGAGTGCCTTACTCCTTCACATGCATGCTCCCTGTGATTTATGCTGCCTGTGCTGGAGGAAGTGATCCCACTTTGCATGTATGGGAAGGAAACTTTAGGAGGGCCAGTGGCAGCTTGTTCAAGGTCACAGAGCTAGTAAATCACGGAATTAGAATTCAAAGGTGGGTGTTCTGATACTGCTAAGACCCATGTTCCTTACATTTGCACCCTTGTGCCTCTGTGACGACATGTGAGCATCCGGTTCCGTTTTGTCACTAAGATTTAGTGTTCATTTATAAAACAAGTAGATTACATGTCATAAAAATCACCTAATCTAGAATAAGATAAAAAGAATCTGATAAGCCTCACTGGAATACCTAAATCCCAAGGCCCCCAGGTGGGGGGCCTGAATTTGGCTCAGGTCATGATCTCATGGAGCATGAGTTCAAGCCCCACATCGGGCTCTGCACTGACTGTAAGGAGCCTGCCTAGGATTCCCTCTCTTCCTCTCTCTGCCCCTCCCCTACTTGTGCTCTCTCACTCTCAAATAAATAAATAAACAAGTAAATAAATAGAACTTAAATCTAAAACAGAATCATCATCATTGAATGACGTAGAGATGGAAAAGATTTTTTAAGTGTTTCCTATTTCATTCTCTTCTTTCTCTTCCTTTTTTCTTTTTTTAAACTTTAATTATTTTGAGAGCGAGAATGACCCATGACCTGTGCTGAAACAAGAGTCTGATCCTTAACAAACTGAGCCATCCAGGGGCCCCTTGTTCCCATATTTTAAAAGAGAAAACAGCATAGTATGTTTGCTAGTGTTATTTATTTATTTGTTTCTTTATTTAATTTTAAAGAAAGAGCAATAGGGGAGAGGCAGAGAGAGAGAGTCTTAAGTAGGCTCCGCAGTCAGTGCAGACCTAGACTCAGGGCTTGATCCCATGACCTTGGGATCATGACCTGAGCCAAAATCAAGAGTTGGACATTAACCGACTAAGCCACTCAGCTGCCCCTGTATTTGCTTGTTTTAAATCTTTGGATACCCGAACATAGCAGTAATATTTTTACCCGCTGGCCAAGCATTCATTTTCCATTTGGTTGCTTCATAAAAAAATGAGCTAGTTGAAAAAAATGCCAACTTGAAAAAGGCATTCACAGGGTTTAAGCGGCTGGGGCGCACACACACCCTTCCCTCAGGGGTGCCCGCTGTTAACATGCCTCTGCTTTGGTGTCCTAGGTGGCAGAGGAGCTGGGGCGTCGCCCATCGCTGTAGCCAACTTCACAGCTTGGGCCGCCTAGCACAGCAGAACTTGGAGACACTTAAAAATGCAAAAGGTACACAATTTCCATTTTCTGTTCAAATATCACACAGCTGTTATCTACCTCTGAAAATTGTGGAGGAAAACTAAGGATTAAGAATCCTTACAGATATGACCTTATCACAGCTGAATTTTTAAATCTGTTCCTTTGAATAATTTGTCTTTAAGCTTCTACTGAATTTAATCCTGAATTTGTACACTAAATTTAAGTAATTATTTGCACAGTGATGAATGAAGCCTCTCTGGACAGTGACCAAAGGGTTTGTGTTTTTATCATCAGGATGTACAATAATATTTACAGACCGCTCCGGGATGAGTGCAGTGGGCCATGTGATGCTAGGAACAATGGATGTCCATCATCACTGGACAAAAGTAAGGAAGAGTTTACAAGCAGAAGACTCTCTGATTTGTTACCAACATACTTTTGTCTCAAACTATGCTGTTATGTCAATGAACTAAAAAAAAAACTTGAAACACAGTTTCAGCAGTTTTCAGATTAGATGTTTACTATTATGTAGTTAAAATACTTACAGGCCTGATTTTTAAGTCAGTTTTTATTTGGAAGTTTTGTAGTCTTTTCTGAGGTACAGCCTAAAAGGTTTGCATTCTGCTGTTTTAACAGATTCGTTGTGTTATAATTGACATACGATAAATTGCACAGGTTGCATATTATTTGATGAGATTTAACAGGTGTAAATAGCCATTAACCACAATCAACATGGTGAACACATCCATCATCCACAGAAGTGTACTCAGGTCCCACCCTCTCCGCAGACAACCACGGCATGCTCTCCATCACTGTAGATCAGTGTATATTACTAGAGTTTTCTATAAGTGGAATCACAAAGTATATACTTCTTTTTTTGGGGGGTTCTGTTTTCTTTCAGTAACAATTTTTCTCAGATTCATGCATGCTGTTGCATGTATCAGGGATTTATTCCTTTTTATTGCCATGTCGTGAGTATCCCATCATATAAATCTACCACAGTTTGTTTATCCAGTTACCTACTGATGGATATTGACTTGTGTCAGATGGGCTGTTGGAAATAAAGCTGCTAGGAGCATTCGTCCACAGATGTTCATGTGCACATGTATCTCCCTTTCTCCTGAAAGTGGAATAGTTGGATCATATGTTAGGGGATTTTACCTTTTAAGAAATTGCTACCACTTGTGATGGTTTTCTTTTTAATTTTAGCAATTCTACTAGCTGTAGGGTTCGCTCTCATGTGGGTTTCCTTTGCATTTCCCTAATGACCCATGACGGAGAGCATCTTTTCATGTGCTTATCTGCCATCCACGCACCTTCCTTTGTGAAGGGTATATTCAAATCAAAAATTTGGTAGAAAATATGTGCAAGCCATGTATGTGACAGAGTCTGTGTATCTAATGTATAAAGAACTCTGAAACTCAACAGCCAAAAAAAGCAAAAGACATGAACAGATTTGTCACAGAAGATGACCTACAGATGACACATTTTTTTGAGTGGCTAAAATGAAAAAAAAGCGATGCCACCAAATTCTGGCAAGGGTACAGGAAAACTGGATCACTCCCCTGTCACTGGTGGGGTGTAGAGTGCTACAGGCAGTCTGGTAAAGAGTGCGATGGTACACACCTGAACAAGGGTGACCATAGGACCCAGCAGTTACACCCTTGGCCATTTGTACCAGAGGAGTGAAAAATTGTGTTCCCACAAAAACCTATACACAGATGTTCATAATAGCCAACAACTAGAAAACCTCTAGTGTCCTTCAGTGTGTGAATGTTTAAACTGTGACACATCCACGCAACAGAATATGAGCCAACAAAAAGAGGGAGTGAAATACTGACACCAGCCCCAACTTGGGTGGATCAGCACAAGACATTGTGCTGAGTGGAAAAAGCCAGTATCAGAAGATCACATACCAAGTGATTCCACTTCCGTAATATTCTTAAAGTAAAATTGTAGGAAGAACAGATCAGTGGTTCCCAGGGCCACAAAGGATCCCTAGGGCGGATCTGTTCTATATCTTGACCGTGATCATGGTAGGTTAGTCTACACATGGGATAAAATTGCACAGTTAAATACACACACCCCATAAACACACACACACACACGCACACACACATGTGTAAATTAACCCAGTAAAATCTGAATAAGGTCAGTAGATTATTATCAATGTCAGTTTCCCAGTTGTGATATTATACTGCAGTTTTGTAAAATGTTACCATTGGGGAAACGGTGAAATATGTATGAATCTACAATTATCTGAAAATTAAAAGGTAGTTACCATTCATACATAGATAACTCATTAAGAGAAAAAAATGAAAAAAGTGTATAGGGAAATTATCTTCACAAAGTGTTGGATATATTTTTATATATAATGTATTATATATTATGTATAGTATTTATTATATATTATTATATTTATCATAAATAACTTCTATACCGCTACAACTTGTAACAGAGTTTTTGAGGCCTTTCAACTCCTCTGTAAGCTGTACATCACCAGCTCTTTACATAAAGTCTGAGTCCCGAGTGCAGCACACAAGGGCCTTCCCCAATCCAGCCGTACCTGCGTCGTCAGCCATGTCCTTTCCACGTCAGCCTTGTGTGTTCCACATGCGGGCCATACTCCAGCCACGCCCGGCTCCAGAACTCAGAATGTGCCGCCCCCTCTCATGCTTCCATCTTTACACATGTTCTTCTTTCTTCCTCCAGAACACTTCCACGTGTATCCTAACTCTTGCTAAATACCATTTCTCTTTTAGCTCTCAGACTGGTCACAGATTTCCTTAGAAACCTTTGCTTGAACCTCTTCTCTGTATCCACTCATTCTTACGTGGCGCTTAGTACAAAGAAGCCTGGTTCTTGTTTTGTTTCCTTGAAAAGCAGGATGCACTTCTTATAATCTGTACAGTGCAGGTGCCCAGTTTAGTGCTTAAGTACATGGGACATGCTCAGTAATATTTACTGTATTGATTGAGCTTTGTTGGAATTAAAAGTAACATCTGAGGAAATACGCTTGGAGTGGAACTACATGTACTTTGTTTCTCAGACCCTTCTTTATTAGACCATATAATCATTCTAAATGAATTTGAGGTTCTTACCTGATTATTTAAATGTTAGTACTTAGGGCTTATTTTGATTTGGAACATATTTCATTTTTTCTGCAATCTCTTCAGTCCTATCTAAAAATTCCTAAGGTTTACTGTGGTTTGTTTTGAATGTTAGTATTTCCAGCCCTACGTTAAGTCTTATCACTTATTTGAGCTTTCCTTCTAGGAAAACAATTTTGTTGTTAGAATTTCTCAATGCCACTTACTGGAATCCTAAAATAGAGGTATTATAATAACATAAAACTAAGTGTTTCTTTCACTTTTTTAAATACTGTAGCTTTTTGAAAGATTACCAAGTTATTTTGACCTTCGGAGGAGGCTGATGCTCTTAGAAGACCAAATAAGCTATCTTCTAGGTGGCATACAAGTGGTTTATATCGAAGAATTGCAGCCAGTATTGACACTTGAGGAGTATTACTCGCTTCTTGACGTGTTCTATAATCAACTGCTGAAAAAGAGAATACCCTTTCACCCTCGAAGTCTGCGTGGTTTACAAATGATCCTTAACAGGTAAATATCTAAAATAAGAATTCGTTTTATTCTTTCACTTAAATGTGTATGTAGGTAGATCAAATGGTTTTGTGTTTCAGTGTGTGGTTCTTAGGAACTAAAGAAAGAGCGTTGCTGTTAGCAACACTCTTTACACATTAAAAAAACCGTCATGAGAGGACTGAAGGATCTAACCTCTAGAACATTTTTGAAACATGTTGCCACTTCAAGGCAAAGTTGATCCTATGGAAAACCTTATAGCGTTAAACTAATGTTGAATCAACAGCCCATATTTTTTGTGCATACTCTGTTTTCATAGCCTGGGCTTGGTGTTTAAATGCACTCCTCCCCATGAAGGGGGTTCTGCCTCCATTTACAGTTGAGGGTGACCATTCGGCGAGGAAGAATGTGCTTCTCCTGAAAGTGTGTCTCTTTGGGGACAGCAAAGTATAAGTTTGCTATACTGTTAAAATGGATTTTCTTGAAAAATTCTGTTAGCACTAATCAGACCAATAAAATATTTGTTCTGGGGGCAGTGTGGGGGACGAGAGATCAGCGATTTTTCCTTTTATGTGTATTTCATTACAGTGACAGATACGCTCCAAGCTTGCATGAACTCGGGCACTTTAATGTCCCAAGCCTCTGTGACCCAGCAAACCTCCAGTGGTTTATTCTCACCAAAGCCCAACAGGCAAGAGACAACATGAAAAGAAAAGAAGAGTAAGTGCTATGAGCCCTCTGTCACAGCCTGCCCGTCAGTCTGTTAAAAATGCAGGGGAACCTGGGTGTCTCAGTCGGTTAGGCATCCGACTTCAGCTCAGGTCATGATCTCACAGTTGGTGAGTTCGAGCCCTCCACCCGGCTCCTGCCGTCAGCACAGAGCCTGCTTTGGATCCTCTGTCCCCTTCTCTCTCTGTCCCTTCCCTGCTCGCGAGCTCTCTCAGTAATAAACATTAAAAAATAATAATAATGAGTAAATAAAAATGCAGGTATTCAAAATCATAAATGTGGGACATAAAAACTGCATTAACTTAGAAGATTGACTCGTTGGTGCATATTCTGTACTTATCCCCCACCTTATTCTGCCAGGAATTGCACCTGGTGTTTTCTGACACGAGTCTAAATGTTATCACCACCATGTGCCTCGATTCGAGAAGCAGGGCTTATTAATATAAAGGTCAACTCAGGAGCAGAACAAAGAGAAGAGTGTCGGAAAGAAAGATGACAGGCATGTGTACGGTTTAAAACTTTGAGAACTACTGATGCAGAGTCTGAGTTTAAGTAACTGAGAAGAGATGTTAAAGTAAAACGTTGTCGCCATGCATGCGCAGGCCTGTCCCTGTGTGGTTCGATCTGTGAAGGAATCCTAGCCAACAGTCCTGTTCTGTGGGCAGTGGATACTGCGTGGTACTGTTTCTACTGTGAAGAAAGGAGGATATTACATTCAAAACAGGGTGGTTTTTCTAAAGATGTTGGCAGAGGAGGTTTGGATGCGGAGCGGGCATCTGCCAGGGCTGCAGTGTGCCCGGGGCCCTCCGCTCCCTGCCGCCCGGGAGTGTTTCCGGGGGCAGGTGCGCGTGCCGGGCAGCGGGGCGCAGCGGGGACACGCAGGCTCGCGCTCCCGGCAGGCACCGGGGCACGGAAGGGGGCGCGGTGGCCCCGAGAAGCGGCTGC
The DNA here is from genome assembly GCF_003009895.1 of Hyaena hyaena. Taxonomy (NCBI): domain Eukaryota; kingdom Metazoa; phylum Chordata; class Mammalia; order Carnivora; family Hyaenidae; genus Hyaena; species Hyaena hyaena. Next base: position 4,382,160 of record NW_024080677.1, on the reverse strand, counting down.
GCGTGGGGGGGGGACACGAGGGGACCGAGACTGGCGCCCCGAAGGGAGAGGGTCTGAGGGGACCACCGAGCGGTGCACCACATCCCTCCTGCCTTGCGGCCTGCGCGCCCCTCCGTCCCTGCCGATGGCTCGTCCGGAAGGGAGAGCGGTGGCCGCCCGAGGAGGCCACGCCCGTCATATTGGCGAGAAACGACGGGATGGGTTTGTGTGTAAAGGAAGTGAAGAGGCTACGCCTCTCTGGTGGCCCGTGGGGCTGGTGACGGCTCGTGGGCACGAGGACCCTCCCGGGCCGGTTGGTGACCTCCCGTGGTGGAGATGCCGCTCTTCTCTCTGGTGGGCCGGCCTGAACCCTCGGGAGCAGCCCTGCCCCTCCCCCCACCCCCCATCCCCGTCCTCATCGTTAGGGCTGACGCCTCTGTTGGCGGAGCTGTTCTGTTTTCTCGTGGCCTCTGTGTAGGATCCGTGTGTTGCTGCTGGATTTCGAGGAAGTCAGAGAGATGCAGGTCACGCGGGTTGGCTTTTGAAAGTTCCTTCCTGTCAGTCAGGTGAATGCCGTGCCTTCTCACAGCAGCCAGAGTGAGTTCCTCTGCGAGAAGCGCGCTCGCTTCGCCCCAGCTGGACGGGAGCGCCTTTCCCAGTCCCCCCGATTTGCCCTTCACCCCCCCGCGGCTCCCCCTCCTCATCCCCCGTCCGCCTTGCTCCCTCACACTCGCCACCGTCGCCTCTGACGGGCTCGCGTCCGTATTTGCCCCTTGCCTGTGCGCCCAGGCGGAGTGTGAGCCGCAGGAGGGCAGACACTCTCCCTCCCTCCAGGGCCAGGGTCCGGGCGTGGCCCGCGGGGGCCTTCAGGGAGTTGATGGACCGAAGGCAGTGACGGCCCTTGCCTGAACCTTGCTCTGACCCTGGAGGCGTCAGCCCTGCTTCGGTGCCCATGGAGGGGAAGCCCGTTTGTTGCTGGTACACCTGCCCTCAGCCTTCCGCAGACCTGACCCCGGGCCCAGGGCTTCCCTCCGCCCCGCCCTCCCCCTCCCCTCCCCTCCCCTCCCCTTCTCTCTCTCTCTCTCTCCCCTCTGCCCCGCCCTCCCCTCCCCTTCTCTCTCTCTCTCTCTCTCTCTCTCATCTCCTCGCCCCAGCAGGGCTGTTTTGGGGTGGTTGAGACTACTGCCTTTCCTCACATGAGGGGTCTTCCTAGCCCACGGCTTCCACCTCTTAGCCGCACATCTCTGCAAAGTGCATTTCCAAGCAGAGATGCAGTCTGTAAAAAAAGATAAAAGCCCGCAGGCCTTCTGTCTGAAGAGGAAGGGAGCTGGGGGCCTCGGAGTCCCTCTGCACCCCCTTGCTGGGCGGTGTAAAGCCACTGTTCTAGGCTAACATCTAGGTCCCACGTGGCCTCCAGACTGCAGGACCCGTAGCCCCTGCCTCTTCATGTCGCGCAGCTGCCAGGCAGAAGGTGGGCACGGTGTGTGGAACCCCGACTTGGTCTGGAGGAGGTAGTAGGAAACTGCACAGCTCTTACCGAGGGTGGTCGTGAGCTGGGGTACCCGGGCCTCGCGGTAAACCAGCGTCCCACAGGCTGCCCTCACGCAGGGTCTCTGGTGATTCACTCATGTTTCCTCCTGCCCTGTGTCCCATACCACAGATGGTAATGTCACTTGGACACACTGAGAACAATCGAAGTGTACAGTAATAGAAGAATGTTTAAATAATTTTGATACCGACATGTAGGGGAAACAACCATTTAAAGAATGCTCACTGGGGCACCTGGGTGGCCCAGACAGTTGAGTGTCTGACTCTGGCTCAGGTTGTGATCTCACAGTTCGTGGGTTAGAACCTTGTGTCCGGCTCTGTGCTGACAGCTGGGAGCCTGGAGCCTGCCTGGGATTCTGTGTCTCCCTCTCTCTCTACCCCTCCCCTGCTCACACTCTGTCTCCCTCTCTCAAAGATAAATGAAGATCAAAAAAAGAATGTTCACTTACTCAACGACTATTTATTGAGGACTTAGGTGCCTAAACAGCCCCCGCGACATCAGTCACTAGGGCAATACAATGCAAACAGACACACATTCGATATCAAAGGCAGAGTAGTTAAGCTTTATTTTTTTTTTTAAAGTAAATATAATTTGTGTCAGGGGAAAGAAGGCTCATTTCCCCCTAGGAAATGTCTGGCCCGTTTCATAGCTTTAGAAGGTAAAGAATGTACCACCCACGTCAGTCTCTCTTGTTTGTGCGTCCCCTTTTCCTCTGTTGTTGAGCTATGAACAGAATAAAGCAAAGAAATTATAAGGAAATGAAAAATAATTTAGTCTACAGACTACAGAGGTACCCAAAAAGGGAAAGGCTGTTCCCCACTGCCTCCCTGGTGGAGGGGACAGCCCTGGAGAGGGCCTTAGCAAAGGCTGGCCTCAGTGGGCTTGAGTCTCCTCCCCAAGGTTGCCCCCAGATGGACTGCTGGGCCCCCCTGATTATGACGGCTGTGGTCTAGGGGTCAGGACAACCCAGGGATGAGATCAGAGGCTTCTCTTAGAAGGATCGGGAATACATGGCCTTGCCCAGAGATGTGTATAAACATGTGTGCCTGGGAAACCACACAGGAACTCGGCCACAATGCAAAGCTCCCATTTCAAGCCAGATTGTTAATAATACCCCTTTTTTTTTTTTTTTTTTTTAAGCAAGTGAAAAAAGCCCTTTATAGAAAAAGTTTGTCAGTCCCTGCTATTGATGGTACCTACGGTTCTTCCTGTCTAATCCTGGAAGGAGTGGGCACAAGGCCACCTGGAACATTCTGAGAACCTGTCAACACTAACTGCTCTCCAACTCCTTGAATCGCTAAGCAGCATTGTCTAGAATCTTCTAGAAAAAAAACTAGCAGCACCTGAGAATGTGTTCTGGGTTTTGTTGAAGGGAGCGAGTCTGTGATTACAGACTCCTGCTACTAAGAGCTGGTGACTGCAGGGCCTTGTCTGTCTGCATATATTTGTCTAGGCTTACAGACACTTAATGCTACTTCTCTCCTTCATGCAGAGATTAAAAGTGGGAAAATAGAGGGCATGTGGGTATTTGTAGCCAGCGCTTAACTTCAATTAGACTTCTTCAGAAACCCTTAACACTGGCAACTTCCCCTGGGCTTCCCAGGCGGTACACACACTGTTCCACACACCCCTGGAGGGCATGGCAAGGCGGAGGCCTCTCTCACTCATCCTGAGCTTTGGAGGATCGAATCTATTTACTAAAACATATCCATAGGGGCAGCTGAGTGGCTCAGTTGGTTGTCCGACCTTGGCTCAGGTCAGGATCTCATGGCTGGTGAGTTCGAGCCCCATGTTGGGCCCTGTGCTCACACCTTGAAGCCTAGAACCTGCTTCAGATTCTGTCTCTCTGTCTCTGTCTCTGTCTCTCTCTCTCTCTCTCAAAATAAACAAAGATTAAAACATCCGTAAACATTGACCACCTGTGGGATAATGTATTTAAGACACCAAGTTCTGCCCCCGAGTTGTCTGCTTCACTCAGGCCCTTGATGGAAGAGGCCCTGTAGCCTGTAGGAAGGGGAAGGGGAGGGAGCAGAAAGGGAGCTGCCGGTTGGGAAGGGAGTGGAGCCAGCCCCTCCTCCTCAGGGGGCCAGCTTGGGTATTTGGTAATTTCCAGGAGTCATTCCTGTCCAAGGGTCCAAGTACAGGTGGTTCCTAAAAGTAAGGCTTTTACACCCTGCATTCTGCTTCTCTGGTCACTGACAGCGGCTCAGTGAGGCAAGATTAGAACTTTTAAATTATGCACTATTTTTACCCATTGCTGCTAAAAAGATTTAACAAACACTTTCAGAGATACATGCGCAGTAACTATTGGCATGTCTTGTGAGCGTGTAATTTGCCCCTTGTGGGCAACACCATTTTCAGTGTGGAGAGTAGAAAGTTAGAACCCTGATGTGTAAAATTCGATCTATACTTTGTTATTTTATTTGGTGATAGCTTGTAGCAATATTATGTTTATTTTCAATATAACAGGTTAAAGGTTATTGAAAATGAATTGATAGAGGCTTCGACGAAGAAATTTTCTCTGGAAAAGTTTTATAAGGAGCCCAGTGTTTCTAGTATACAAATGGTGGATTGTTGTAAGAGACTTCTAGAACAGTCACTGCCTTACCTCCGAGGGATGCACCTGTGCATTTCACATTTTTATTCTGTCATGCAAGACGGGGACGTTTGTATTCCTTGGAACTGGAAGGATGGAGAAGCCGTTAAGTAACACAGGAAGCTGCATTATTTTTTGAAGAGACAAGAGACCGTTAAGCTTATTTAAATCCACAATTTAATATAACAGTATTATTTACATATTATAAGAACAAAGTTTCTAACTGCTGCTCTAAAAGTAGACCTTTTCTAAAATTAATTTCTGCTGCAAAACTTGTTTCAAAAGGTTTTCTCTCCCAGTCTTTACGGTGTTTCCTGTCTGATTGGCAAGACTGGGAACAAAGCTGTCTGTATATGGGAACCTACTGTGTGGTATGTAAGTGAGGGCCCTGCGGACCTGAGTATATGTACTCGTATGTGCGGGAACGTGGGGAAGCGTGACCGGGCCTCATTTAGTGCAGCTCCGAAGTGATGGGACTCCGTCAACACACAGCTTTGTAGCTGCATCTCTTGGGCGGATACGAACTCGCATTTTGCAGCCAGCAAGGGACAGCTGCATCCAAAACAGAAGACTGACGGTCGGCAAAAATTAGATAACCAGATTTTTCCTGAATGTATGTATGGTATTGACATTGACCTCAGCAGTCTGATACCAGTTTGTTAAAACATCTTAGTGACAGAAAATTTAGGTGAGTTTTCCTGCCCATTAATACGTCACAACTGCTGGTAGCGTGACACAACACAGTGAAGGCCTTTGGATCAGTGAGGGGACTCGAGTTTTTTGCGGCCACACTATCTGGAGAAACCCTTGTTTGTGTCCCACAGACTCCAGCAAGTAGAGTCAAGTGTGAAATGGCCCAGGCCGTAAGGGACTGTCACCCCCTCAAGCCCGGTCTTCCTGTTCCTGCTGGTGTTTCTCACGCGGGGTAAAGCCCCTCGCAGCCACACATGTGCGGACACAACACAGCCCGGCCCTGAGGGCCACGGGGAGCCCGCTCTGGAAACACGGGGCTTCTCTCTCTGCAGTTCTTTGCCTTCAGATAACGTATTTCACCAGATCCAAAACCTCTTCCGCTTGCTTCTCAGGACATAAGGGGAATCTAGTTTGGGACACCGTGTTTGTGGCTCCTCCTGCTTGCTGAAGAAACGAGAAAGGAATTTTCTCCCCACGGTGCCTCAGAAAGGGAAGGAGCTGCTTACCATTCTTAAAGTATATTTCAAATTCATCTAAAACACCGATTGTTTAAACTGTTTAAATTCAAATGTGTGTTTGAATTTAAAAGAACTGATGTGTAATCTTTATAGTTTGCGCATATCATCCCTGTGAACGTTCAGTAGCAACTTTACTGGTTTTTTTCTTCCCTAATGTAAAAATGTTGCCTATAAAGATTTTCCAGAGCCAAATGATGGGGGTGAAAAATTCCTTCCTTAAAAGTCATGTAAGAAAATTTATTGAAAAATAGTTTTGAATTATGCCATTTCTAAAATCAACTAATATAGAATCCTCAGTAATGTGTTTTGAATTGGACTCTGAGAACTGATTGTTAATAAATAATCCATTAATCAGATTATTGTTCTTCTTATTCAGTTGTTCATGGCATTACAACTCTTATGACGTAAGAAATTACAAGAGATTGATGGCCTCACTTACATCAAAAGCCACATCAGTCTGCAGGACAGGTCTCCCCAAGCCCCACTTCCTCCTTCATTTCTTAAAGACCTCTACCTCCAGGCAGCCCCCCGAGCTAATGAGAGAGTGGGGGGGGCACTGAAATGGGCAGGTGGAGCAAGAGAGGCCAGGGCTGCGTCTGGAGTCAGTCTCCTCTAGAACCTGCGAGGACTCTGCACATCCCAGGCAGAGGCCCCTGAGGGGAACCCCGGCGGCTCCGGCCACTGTCCCGGCACCCGTGTTCCTCCCTCCCCCCTAATCCAGCCTCACCACCCCACCCCACCCGCCCTGGCGGGGCCTGGCTGTGCTTCCCCGGAGTGAGCCCGTTAGACCAGATCAGCCCCGTGGGGGACGGCGGCGCCGAGGCTCTGGGCGCCTCTGCGGAGGAGCTGTGGCCCTGGTGCCCTTCCACCACCCGCCCCAGAGCGGGGAGCCCAAGCTCCCGGGAGGCTGGCGCCCACACCCAGGGTGCAGGAACCACTGACGCGTTGGCTGAGGCCTGGCAGCTCGCTGGCCCCAAGGGGCCGCCTCCCTGTGCCAAGACTGCCCGTGACCTGTGCCACCTGCCACAGATCCCCACCAGGAGCCCTGGGACCCGGAACGGTCGCTGCAGGTGCCTGTTCCGTAAGAAGCGACTGAATCCAGGGCACCTTGGTAGGACTCCCTGCACGGAGCGGCCCTGGGCAAGGCCTCACCCGGCCTCAGTTTCCCCATCTCTAAAAGCAGACACCAGATCATGCTCTTGGAAGTTCCTCCCGCCCTCAGGGAGTCTGCCCCAGGAATGCAGAGCCCCCCATGGATGGTCCTCGGCCGCCAGTCCAGGTTCCCCTCGCTCCTAAGGACGAGGAGGGGGATGTGGGGCAGCAGGTGGCCAGACGGATCAGACCTGAGTCAGGGCCACGGGACCCTCTCGTTCCCTGCACTCCCTGCCTCTTGCCAGCTCAGGCCACCGGTCACTCGAAACCCTTCCCTCGGGGGGGGTGGGGGGGACATACCTGTTACGAAGCATCACAGCAATTTTCCCGCCAAGCTGATGCACGTTGCATGTGAGGAAACACCCAAAATAGGAGACATGCCCGAGGCCCTTCTCCCTGCGGCAGACAAGGCCTGGAGCCCAGATGTCCCAGGGGCTGTGAGGGGTCCGGGCAGGCAGCGGACCTGCCTCTTTACCAAATGAGTAAAATTAAAAGTTGGGTTTCTGATGGCTAATGTGTCAACCTGACTAGGCCCCAGATGTTCGCTAAACATTATTTCTGGATGTGTTGTGAAAGTGTTTCTGGATGAGATTAACATTTGAATCCCTAGACTGAGTAAAGCAGTCTGCCTTCCCCATTGTGGGTGGGCTTCATCTAATCAGTTGAAGCCCCAAATAAAATAAAAGTTCTACCTGACTCTCCTGGAGCTGGCACATTGGTCTCCTCCTGCCTTTGGCCTCTGACCTGGATGGCAGCCATACCATCGGCCTTCCTGGTGCTGTATTTCTCAGCCTTCATAATCATGTAAGCCAACTCCTTACAATAACTCTCCTAGTTATAAAACACACACACACTATATATATATATATATATATATATATATCTCGTATTGATTCTGTTTCTCTGAAGTACCCTAACACAGTCTCTCATGTAAGAGGACTAAGGCTCTTGCCATATTGCTTGAGTAGTAGAGAGGAGGAGAAATAAAATTTGAATAAGTGACAGCATACAGAGCAGAGAGAGAGAAACCTTTAGAACAGAACTAGAAGAGGCAGGAAGGCTACATCAAAGATAGAAAGTTGAGAATTCTCCAAAATTGATGAAAGACAGAAATACTCAGGGACTCCACTAAATCCCAAGTAAGATAACAAGTTACATAGTAGCAAAACCATGGAACACTAAAGATAAGCCTTTAGAAAGTAGCTAGAGAAGACAGATAACTGATGCCATCAATTATGATGGAGTTTTGTGGAATATCTTTAACATATGGAGAAAAACCAGCCACCAGCTGAGATTTGTAGGCTCAGCTAATCAAGAATTAGGGAAATATAAAGATTTTCAAGGTGACCACAATCAGACCTAAAGAAATGCCTCAAACAGTGTTTTTTAACTTCAGCACTCCTGACATATTGTACCAGATGATTCCTCCAGGGTGTGGGAGGTGGAGCGGGGCTGGGGGGTGGGGAGAGAAGGCAGTGTGTTGTGGATTGTAGAATACTTAGCAGTACCCTGCCCTCTATCCACTAGCTGTCACCCTCTTCCCAGTTGTCTCCAGACATTGCCAATGTCCCCTTGCAGAGAAGCGCTGGTCTAAAGGCGGGGAAATGATGCCGGAGGAAACTATAACAAAGACGTCCATTCTATTCTCCACTTTTCCCTAATACTAGAAACCCTAGCATTTAGCGTGGCAGAGATGGGAAGCTGGTGCTTCAAGTAAAATGTTCGGCCAGGTTGCAATCTGCTTTAATCTGGGGGTTAGAGCACAGTTTGACCACATGGATGGTATTTGGAAAATGGTAACAAGAATCCAGGATGGTGAATTTGTTGGCTTTTTTCCAGCTGCTTTTAGCCAAGTCTTGTAAGAAAGACAGTCTCTGGCCGGAATTATCCAGTATGCAAGGAGAGTTGTTAAGGACCCAGTATTATTAATGAAAGTAACTCCCAACTGTGGCCTGCCCTAACATGGACAGTTGAATAATTTGGTTCCTTGCACGTTTGAAAAAAATAACCACTCTGTACACTCAACCAAGACAGTTAGGGGCTGTGGCTATGAAGAGGCAGGCAGACTTTGCAAAAGATAACATTGGTGCTTTGAGTAAAGATGAGATTGTGTTGCTTTTTATAGCATATCTATAAAGATTTATACAATTTATAACAAAATATTGGCAAATGTGAAGAAATCTGGCAAAATAAAGCATTAACAAGAAGAACCGTTACGATCTGGCGTTATTTCATAGTGGTGGACGTAGACATTCCCAGTGAGCTCGGCCAAAAAGTGGAAAGAGCCCAGTGTCTGGACATCAGTTATGTTATCATGCAGAATACCATAAAACAAACTAAAGCATAGTGACATGTAGTCACATGCATAAAATGTCAAACATAATTTTGAGCAAAAGATGCAAGAAGAAGTACTTTTTTACTCCATTTACGTAAGGTTAAAAACCGGGCAGAAGTAAATTGTATTTAAAGATGTCTACCTCAGTAGTCAACACTGTATAAAACAATAATAAAAATGTGCAGTTTGTGGAATAAAAACAAAACATTAGACAATAACATGGAAACTTATTATAAGTCTATATAAGCTGACCTGGAAGGAAGTCTATAACATATTGTCAGTGTTAAATGAAAAAGGGAAGTAGGAGAGATTTAAGGAGTTCTGTCTGAGCATCTAATAATTAATTTTTGCTCTCTAAAACTTTGTATAATAGCTACTCATTTTCAGTTTTTAATTTGATAAAAACAACTTAAAAAAGAAAAAATTAAAGATGGAAAGTGAGTAGAGATAGTGTTTCAAAGAAATTGAGGTAGAAATAATAACTTTATAAATGAATAGAAGTACAATGTAAGTATGTGTATAGTATGAAATGCATGATGTTTTCAGATAACAGAAATAGCATATAACTTCTACCATAGTATAGAGGGGAAAAGTTGAATTTAAAGGCTTCAATAAATTCAAAACAAAAGTAGAAAAAACATTTTCTATAAAGCAGGACAAATTAAAACACAAAAGCACAATAAGGTTGTAGAAACTGATGTGGTTTTGGAGTGGTGGTGGGCATCCGGAGCCAACACTGAGGAAGAATTCTTGAGATGTCTTTAGTGCAAAAAATGCGATTTTATTAAGGCATGGGCACAGAATCCATGGACAGAAAGAGCTGTGAGATTGTGAGGAGTGGTGATGATATACTTGGGAGTTGGGGGAGGTAAGGCAGCAGGAACTTTCCAGTGAGATTTCCATATGCTAAAGAAGCCTCACAGGATCCCTGAGGCCTGGCTATTGTGAAGCCAAGGTTGTTTTTCTCTCTAGCAAAGCATTAACATTAAGAAAGTGGGGAGTTCCTGGAGTATTGTCATACTCTGCCAGCCTCAAGTATTTGTCAATGAGCTGCAGGTTATAAGGAAATTTAATTTTATCTACCGTTTCCTTCTGCTTTGGTTTCCCACATCATTCCCCCCTGAACAATTTTGATCCTTAAATTTTAAGGTTGCTGAAAATGGAAGGAAGGTCTTATCTTCTGTAACGTCTTCCTGCTGAATAGGGGCATTGAAATGTCCCTACCTATGGGTCAACAGTGATCAGTTGAGGTATATGTAAGGCTGAGATAACAGAGGGTGATGAACCAAAGATAAAGGAGCCAAAGGGAAAGGACTGAACACACCTTTATTGTAAAGGGCTCTCGGTGAGGCTCCGCGCCTTGGGGGTAGAAGCAAGCCGGGGGAAGTCGCGCCCAGAGACTGGGGAGAGGGGTATATAGAGGACTGTAGCTCCGGGTCGAGGCCCGGCGAGGGCAGGTTTCCTTATTTGGTCTCGTTTTTTTTGGGTTTGGGTTTTGTTTCTGCTGAGGCGACACGTCTTTTGAGAAACCAGTGGCTGGAAACTGGGAGTGGGAAGCTGGTGGCGGGAATGTCCTGAGGCAGCCATAAGATGGAGTCTGATCTGCCATCTTGGTGTCTTTTTCCTGACCCGTCAGACCTGTCAGTATATATATATTTGTAGGAGTCACCAAAGGAAACAGCCGATTCAACATACTTGAACCTCCTTGAGTAGAAAGGCTCATCTGTCAGCTACAGGTTATGGTGGTGAAGAAGTCTTGGCACCAGGCAGGAAGAAACTGTAAAAGACAACAAAATAAGGTTAATATTATCATGAGAAAAAGAAGCCTGAGTAAAAGGCCTTAGATAGTTGACCAAAATTTTCCTCAAGTCCTTCACTGTCATTTGAAGAGAAATTTGAGGGCTTCCACGAGCTCACGGAATAAGAAGGCCTGTCATCTGGCACAGTAGTCTTGTGAGGAAGGAAATGTTTAATTCTTGATATAGGAGTCCACGAGGGACGTCCTTTGCAGTGGAGTACATTATACTGTTGCGGGATCTGGTCTGGATCACCCGGCGGAAGAACCAAGCGGCACTCGGGGATCTTGGAAGGGAGGAGGTTTATTTCACACGGGTGGGCTCAGAGGAGATCATTCTCCAGAACTCTGAGCCCAGAGCATCAGCAGAGGGAGTAATTTATAGCCTCTTACCTCTGCCTTCCTCATTAATGCAGGCGACAAGCAGGGTGGGAAGAAGAACCCGGAGGAGGGGGCCTTTGATCAGGGACAGGTATTTCTTTATCAGTCCTGTCGGCCATCTTAGAAAGGATTTTTCCCTATCATTCCCCCCTTTGATGCCCCTTTAAACAGATCTATTCTGTATTAGAGGGCATCATCTTTATTACGGTCTGTGTTTTTCCCCTTAGTTTCCTGACTGGTTTACAAGGTAAGAGCATTTTTTCTGAAGATACAGATGCCCTTTTTCTCGGCAGAGAAGTGGTCAAGTGCCTCTGCTCTGGGGGGCATTTCCTGCCAGGGAACTGATTTGGCTCTGTAGGGTCACTAGGGAGTCACCCAGTTTTAGTCCCACAGAACAGCCTATGCCTCCTATGCCAGTCCCTGTCCCCGTGGCTATTCCTGCCCCTAGGAGTACAGGTAGCTTGTTTAGCCTGAGCCTTAAGGCTAAAGGTTAATCTAAGCATTAACGTTTTGGTGAAAACACTTCCCCAAAATGGTATTAGCAACACTACTGGCAGGCAACCCAACAGACCGAAAGAGGTTACACCGTATTTAAGCTTTTAAACCCCTCAGGTTTTTTTTTTCACTGAAGGTGCCCTGGTCTTATAAATGGGGCCCAGATTAGTGGCAATCAGTACCAACAGAACATCTTATCCATAAGAGGAAGGTGAGTACAAACAGGAACTTTTGCTGTTTCCCCAGCTTTCTGGGGCAACCTTTGCCTATCGGATGTCAAAGAGTAAGGACCGTCTATTTTATCGGACGGGTGATTCCTCAAGCTTCTGCCGTGCACAGACCAGCCAGCTTCCAGAGTGTGCCTGGAGCAGGGATGAGGATAGGACTTGGGTCAGTCTTCCGGTTTGGGAGCCCTCAGGATTGGCCCTCTTGACCCTGGAGTGGTGGATTCACTGTATGGTCCAGTCCACTGTGGTTCGAGAGGGTCTTTTTCTAGTCTGTGACCTAGACTGAGTTCCCTGGGGAGAGGGAGTGTACAGGGGATCCTACAGAGATTGGGGCCCTCTCAGAAGGGAGAAGCCTTGAGTTCCTGGTGTGCAACGGACACACAGGAGGGCCAGGGGCCACAGGGCTGGCCACAGGAGGTCTGATTCCTGACAGAACTTGGCTAAGGTTCCCTTGATGGTGCGATTCACCTGCTCTACTTTCCCTGAGCTCTGAGGCCGGTAAGCAGTCCGCCAGCAACGCAGGCCTGTTAACGCTGTGGGTTGTGACTGGGAAGCAGAACCGGGGAACAATTTCTTCTTTGAAATCCTGGTCGCGGCACAGGTAAGGGAGGGAGCTACATCTACCTCCTTACTTGCTGCCATCTCGGCTGCTTTGTCTGCTAGACCATTTCCTCGTGCTGTAAGGTTGTCTCCCTTCTGGTATCCTTTGCAGTGGGGAACTGTAACTTCTTTTGGAAGCCAGACAGCCTCAGGGAGCTTTAGTATTTCCTCTTTGTAGATAGGCTCATGTATGTGTAGCAAAGGCGTACCGGGAGTCGAACTCTCTTGTCCTTGCTAAATATGAGGGCTCATATTAAGGCATGTCACTGCATACCCTGCCTTTTGAACGCCCTCTGTGATGAAACTGCCACCATCACCGAACCAGATGAGGTCTGGACTCTGTAGGGCCTGGCACCCAGATCTGGGCGGCTTGTGACTACTTCATCAGTCACCTCAGAACAGTCATGATCCGGTTTCCCTTCCTCAGTAGGTAGGAAAGTTGCAGGGTTCAGTGTCCACACTGTTTTAAGAGTGACCCATAGATTTTCGCAGAGGAGCCCCTGGTTTCCTTAATGAGCAGAACTGTGGCCACTAGTGCCCCAAGGCACGATGGCCATTCTGCCACCACTGGGTCCAGCCTCTTCGACAGGTATGTTACTACTGGCCATTGCCAAGGGCCAACTGTCTGTATGAGAACCTCAAGGGTGACCTTTTCTTTCTCATGCACAAATAAATTAAAAGGCTTTTCTATTTTCAGGAGAAGTGCTGGTCCCTGCCCCAAGGCAGTCTTTATCTCTAAGAAGGTGGCTTTGGCCTCTTCTGTCCAGACTGGGGGGGGGGGGGGGGGGGGGGGGGGGAGTTCTCATCTCATTCTGGCCCTATTACTCTCTTAACTTGGGAGAGGAGGAAGTCTAAGTATCAGACTTGCTGTTGGCTTTTTGCATGAGTGCCGATACCCTGAGTCTCACAGGAGTTGGAGGGGGACCCTTGTGCCCTCTGTACAATTTTCTCGGGTATTGCTGGCAAGGAGGAGGTCATCCACATACTGGAGAAGGGTCTGTGTGTGGCCTCCCTTGGAAAGCCGGCGAGGTCTCTGGCCAGTGCTTTCCCAAGAGGGCAGGTTTTTTAATGCCCTGTGTCTGGTTTGGTCCATTCAAAGGCAAACAAGGGTTGGATCTGGGGGGCCACGCAGTGGCAGAAGAAGGCATCCTTTAAGTCTTGGCAGGTAAACCAGCTGGCAGAGCCTGGGATCTGGCTGAGAAGGGTGTACAGGTTCGAGACCACCGGGTACAAGGCTTGAACTGGTCGGTAGCCCCCCTCCTGGCTTCTTAGATGGCAACAGCAGGGTGCTCCAGGGTGATTGGCATTCAACCAGAATGCTTGTGTTATGCCCAAATCTCGAGTCCCCAGAGACCTCCAAGGAGCCGGCACTGATGCAAGTACATAAGGGTCTTTATTACAAGCTCGAGCAGGGGCTCACCTGTCAACCGGCGCAGTGGCAGCAGGGTGAAGCCCCGAACAATAGCGAGCAGGGTTTTTATGGGGTAAGGGACGGGGGTGTTACAGTGCACACGTTGTACACATAGCATCATCACATAAGTACCAATCATAATTGTACAGCACCCATGGCAACAGTTTTGACCATTCAGTATCTGTGAGGTGTCCGTTACTTTTGGCGGGACCCAATCATGACTTTTGAGATTCCTTTGAAAATGACCAATTATGAGGTGAGCTCAAAGGGCCCACGTGGGGTTCAGGCAAGCGGTGAGTGATTGGATAGTTTGTACAAAGTAGTTATCTAGAGTCCCCAGACCCTGACTCAGACCACAGGAAAGTTTCTCCTATCTTTCTTAGCTTCTTTTGATTGGCTGACCCGAGGGTGGCCCGAGGGTGGCTTCAGCCGAAGTTTTTCCTGGAACTGGGGCTACGTGCAGCCCGAGGTTGCTCTTAATGGGGGCCTTCATCTCAAAATGGCGTTACTTAGGCTCTTCACTTGCTTTTTTGGATGCCTGCCCTTGCCTCTCGTGGGAGGCAATATTGCCGCTGTTTCTGTGGTTGAGCCCCTGGGATTAACTCCTCAATGACAGGGGTCTGGTTGTGGGCAAGTCCAGGGAGGTTGTCCTCAGCCCACACCGGGGGGGGAAGGCAGTTCTGAATTCAGGTGGGCCGCTTGGTTGGGCCTCGGCACAGAATAGTCCCCATTTGGATCCAGTTGGGGGCTGCTGCCTCCCATACTTGGGCCTCTAGCTTTGAGAGTATATCCTGGCCAAGAGGGTTAGGGCATTCATGTAGGTAGAGGAACTCATGCCATACGGTGTGGCCCCCGAGTTCACATATAAGTCGTAGTTGGGCCCCCTACTTTTTTCTGTGGGTTCATGGGGACCAGGAAGAAGTGAGCCTGGTTCCCCTCAATCTGAATCTATTCCTGCTAGGCTTATGAGGCCACCCCTCTCTCCCCTTTTTTTTTTTTTTTTTGCATGATTCTTGTGCATATCGGCTGGGTTTCTGGGACTTTTCCCAGTTGGGACATTTATTCTTTTAATGTCCTTTGTCCTTGCAGTAGGCTCATTGGCCACTTGCTAAGGAGGTCCTGGGCCTCCCCCCTTTTGCTGCTGGACCTTCCTGATTCTTTTGTCATGGCTCTCTTGTGCCTCAAGGTCAAACAGGATGTAAACCTTGCATAGCTTCTCATAATAATGGGGAGGAGGGATTCCTCTTGCTGCTGGGCATGTTCATGGGCCTCTTACCCTCCCCCCCTCCAATTCCCTGGAGGAAAGCCTCTTGGTATCAGCAGCTGTGGACTGCATCTGGAGAGTGCCTGCATCTGGCCAAGGGCATAGTCTGGCTGCTGGTCGGGAGAGAGAGGATCTGCCAAGTCCAGAGGTGCTGGGGAGACCAAACGTGGTGGAGTATCAGAAGCCAGGGGGTTCTTTTGGTGGGGGCAAGATTGGTTATTTCTCTGGATCACTGGCAAGAATTTGTGGCTGTTGACCTTCCTTGGGCCATTTTGTTGAGGCAACTAAGACCTAGTCTGTCCTTGTTTGTTGCAGGTAAATCGCACCCAAGGGAGCAGGGTTTGAGCAATCTCTAACAAGAGTCGATACAGGAACTGATCAGGGCAATCTGGGAATCTGGTGACAACATGCCAGATGCGGCGGATGGTTGGGTCACCTAAGGTTCACTCTGAGGGCCATCATCTGACACCAAAACTGGGCCATTCTAATTCACATAATTCCATAGACTCCCAAAAATCCTTCTCAAAGTTCTCATAGTTTCAGGAGCTGTGGGTTTGCTCTGTCCCAACCACAAATGTTCTTGTGAGGCGGTGTCGCAAAGTCAAAAGGGTAGGGGTGCCCCCTCTAACGAAGAGACCAGACAGATGCCCGTTTGGCCATGTCCCGAAGGAACTTGGGTGACGCTTAGCTGTAGAGGTCTCAGCTTTGTGACATACGATTGGAAACTATTCTGATGCCACCATAGACTGTATGCCATTCACCATAATCGCAGATGGGCCCACTCAGACTCTGTAGGATTTTGTGCCCACCCACGGAGCCACAGAATCGAACCCAGCAGGCAAGCCAGAGTGAGTCTCACATTCACACTCACATATACACCAGAGGCTATTAGATTCCCTCCCACAGAATTCCTACAGATGAGACCACTGGGGTCTCCGGGGAGTGATCAGCTCCCCCCTCCACCACTATGGGTGGGCAGGACAGGACAGATTTAGGGCTCAGGCCTTACCAGTTTCCAACATCGTTTCCAGGTCCTCACTTACCAAGTCTCCTTGAGTCCAGCGGGAACGGGCAGAGCGGGTCCAGCCCCAGGCGACCCAACTGGAGACTGCCAAAATTCAAGCAGGACAGGTCTTCTCCTTCACGATTCCTCATTCCTTCACCGCCTCACCGTTTCCCCAAACCGGTGGCAACAATGGGCCAGCGCGGTTGGGTTTCCCAGTCAGGGAACCAAAATGTTGCGGCATCTGGTCTGGATCACCCAGCGGAAGAACCAAGTGGCACTTGGAGATCTTGGAAGGGAGGTTTATTTTATTTATTTATTTTTATTTCTGAGAGAGATACAGCGTGAGCAGGGGAGGGTCAGAGAGAGAGAGGGAGACACAGAATCTGAACCAGGCTCCAGGTTCTGAGCTAGCCGTCAGCACAGAACCCAACGCGGGGGCTCAAACCCACGAACCCTGAGATGATAACCTGAGCCGAAGTCAGATGCTTAACTGACTGAGCCACTCAAACACCCCAAGAGGTTTATTTTACACCGGTGGGCTCAGAGGAGATCATTCTCCAGAGGTCTGAGCCCAGAGCATCAGCAGAGGTAATAATTTATAGCCTGTGTTGTGGGTTAACTTCAAGCACGGTTAAATACTAACATGCTATTTCTGCTTCTGTAAATCCGCTTGGCAAGCTTGTACTTCCCTGCTCTGGTTGACCACACCCACACCCTGTACGCAAGGTTACAGAACACCACGTCACCATTTTACCCTGGTTGTCTTTCACGTAGTCACTACCCCATGGCTTCTCAAATGTCTAATTACAGTTGGTCATTTCAAGACAAAGAACTTAAAATTGATAGGTCTCTGCCAAAACTAACACCTGAGCGTCACAATGCAATCGGTAACCATGGTGTGCTGTAAAATGTAACTGGTTAACTAAATAATGACGAATTCTGCCTAGCTGAGATCCATATAAGCTCACTGCCACTTTTGTTTGGGGCCATTCTCTGCATTTCTCATGAGATCAGGAAATCAGGTTTGGCCCCGGTGGTGAATAAAATCTTGCCTCACTTCTATTGGGTATTTGGTGGTCTCTTCGACAATCATCCTGCTTCCCCCTGTTACTTACTTCCGCATTCCTCATTAATGTATGCAACAAGCAGGGTGGGAAGAAGAACCCGGAAGAGGGAGCCTTTGATCAGAGACAGGTATTTCCTTATCAGTCCTGTCGGCCATCTTATAACAGATTTTTCCCTCATTATGACCCAGTAGGGGCCCTGCCATTTTGCAATTCAATCCCCCGCTGTGTTAGACTTCCAGTCCTTTAAATAAACCTGATCTCCTGAGTTTACATGGGGTGGGTTACTAGTAACTATCAGATCAGATTTAGGGAGGACAGGGTTTGCATATCTGTTAACAGCAAATACTCCATGTCCAAGAAGGGACAAGCGACATGCACTCCGGGAATCAGAAAAGGCTGTTTATTTCGC
Organism: Hyaena hyaena; assembly: GCF_003009895.1. Classification (NCBI taxonomy): domain Eukaryota; kingdom Metazoa; phylum Chordata; class Mammalia; order Carnivora; family Hyaenidae; genus Hyaena; species Hyaena hyaena. Next base: position 4,364,683 of record NW_024080677.1, on the reverse strand, counting down.
ACCCGCGCTGGCCCAGCAGAGTCATCTCCAGAGGCTGAGCATCAGGCTCAGGTTTTACTGCTCTTTTATACATACGTGCTTCTGGGCTGGGCAGGGCTAGTACAGTCGAGCTTTGGGGTCCTGGCTGTGGGCTGATACAAAAGACAAGCAAGTTTGCAGAAGCGAAAAGCATGTAGGGGAGTATCTGGCCTCCCACATCTTGGCTGGCCCTTTTTATCTGCTTTTTTACGGGCTGTCCTTCTCATATCCATTTAGAGGTTTATGAATTAACCTGGTCTCGTATAATAATTTAGCAGAGCATTATAGTCCCCATCTATTGCTAGGTCTACAAGTGAGAAAAGGCTTTTTGGAAGAGGATTAGAAACCTTAATTTGGAGAGCCATAGCCAAATCAAGACTAATTCATTTGTAAAACAAATCCAATTTTAACAAACTTGGCCTAATTATTTACATAAGCTTAGTAAGAACAGTGATTGATCTTTAAGATATTTGGTTCGCTGGAACTTTTTCATAAGGAATCTTTAGACTGAACATTGAACAGCCCCTTCGGGCCAGAAGTCAAGCCAAGTGTTTGGCATCACACAGGCCTGTAATACTTGTAGATTTGGGCAAATTCCTCTCATCAAGTTCCCCCAAATATCCTGAGGTTCGGCACCTGCCAGGAAGTGGCAATTTGAACTCACCTGGGGAGGCTGCTGGGAACTCTGTAAGCAGGTATCAGGCCAACAGTTCCAAGGAACTTTGATGGCTTCATGCTTCGTGGAGTCAACTTGAAGGAACTAGGTCATATGAGTCTATGTATGTCTCTTAGATATGACATCTCGGTCAAAGCCTTGGTAAAACAAACAGTATTTCCAATGGTGTCCTGAGAAGGAGAACAGATGTTTACTGACTTACACAAACACTTGCAGGTGCCATGAAGAAAAGAATACTCAGTGAGAGTTTCTGAATTTCAGAGCGTTTAAGTAGAGAGAAAAGTTAAATGCTTCAATTTGTTCACAGAGGAATATCCTACCACATTTCTGTAAGACACAGATACCTTAAGAGAAAGTTTCCTTAATCTGGAAGAGCACACATTAGAGAACCAGCAATGTTTTAACAAGAGTCACAAAAACTATAATTGACAAAAAGACTAAAAAATGGACACAGTTAAAGATCTGATGAGAGTACAGCTGACAAGAAACCTGGTTATTTCTGTGACATATAACACTTCAATAATCAGAATATCAAGTGATGGCCCTGTACCAAAATACATTGAAACTTCAGAAATTTCATATAATCTCTAGAATAGAATAGTTATAGCATTTACCCAAATATAACTTTCTTTCTTACATAGGTTATTGTCAGGTTGGTTTACATATAACACCCAGTGCTCATCCCAACAAGTGCTCTCCCCCATGCCCCCCCTTCCCCTCTCCCTACCCAAATGTAACTTAAGACTTATTATTAGACAGTGCTTCCTTTATTTCCATCAGTCTTAATTATAGTTAGCAGAATTTTAAACTCTTAGAAATCTTAGTTTCCAGTGAAAACTAAGTAGTAACCAATTGTGAATTGTCACACCAGAATTCTTTAGATGGCAAACTTATGGATACATTTAAGCAGCAAAGCATGTTTTCCAACAGATTTAAATATCCTTATTTTCTCTTCAATAAGAAGCCAAAAACCACAAACCTACTTTCAGTAATGAATTCTTCACCACTACAGCCTATTTGGAAAAGATCTAGATGTCAATGGATTCAATCCCATTTATCATGCAAGCAAAGCTTTAAAGTTTCATTACTGAAGAATGAAAGCTATCTTTTTTTTTAATGTTGTATTTATTTCTGAGAGAGACACAGCGTGAGCAGGGGAGGGTCAGAGAGAGACGGAGAAGGATCCCGGCTCTGAGCTAGCTGTCAGCACAGAGCCCAATGTGGGGCTTGAACCCACAAACCATGAGATCATGACCTGAGCCAAAGTGAGACGTTTAGCCAACTGAGCCACCCAGGCGCCCCCAATGAAAGCTATCTTAACAATTACCCCTGAAATTTTTAAGACAGAATTAACTATCATTTTAAGTCATCTTTTTGTTGACAAATTGCAGATATAACATGAGCTTATTTGACCTTCAGCAAGCCTAGATAGTATAAAAGTTTCATATTTAATGCTGAAAACTTTACAGGCATGTCTATCTTAATTAAACCCGCAAACTTAAATTAGCTTAAACACAGAATATTTTCCACCTGCATCCACTTAAAAGTCGATCAATTTGTTCCTCACTGTCAATTCTTTTTAAAAAAACTTTTAATGTTTTATTTATTTCTGAGAGAGAGAGACAGCATGAGCAGGGTAGGGTCAGAGAGACACAGAATCTGAAACGGGTTCTAGGATCTGAGCTAGCTGTCAGCACAGAGCCCGACACGGGGCTCGAACCCATGAACCAAGAGATCATGACCTGAGCTGAAGTTGGATGCCTAACTGACTGAGCCACCCAGGCACCCCACCTCATTGTCAGTTCTTACCTGGGACACTTGTAGGGAAATCTGAAGTGGATGGCCCAAGGGGATTACTCTTCACTCCTTGACAGTGAGGGTAGAAGGAGGAGCCAATGCTGCCAGAGGCAGAGGATGGTATAGGAGCCAGTTATACAGGCTGAACCCATGGTGGGGCAGAAACAGAAGACAGAAGGGGCAAAGCATAGCCAGAAGGCAGAGAAAGTGGGTTCCCAGTTCTAAACCTTTTCGACTGATGAGCAGCCACCATGTTCTTTCCATCAAAGTGGAAATATGTAGTCCGTGTTAGGCCAGAGAACACAGGGAACTTTTCTGAAACAAAGAGGGTTTGGGCAGCTGCTTGGGAATATTCCTTAAAGTCCCTGTCCTGAGGTAGACTTACCAGAGACTGTTGGTTCTAATTATAGACATTAATCTGGGAAATGAATGAGGGAGAAGCCCCCACAAATAGCTAGAGTAACCTGGGTCTACTAAGAGGAACAGTGTGAGAGTCTGCCTTCCCTTCATTAAAGATGGCTTGTTTTTCCTCCAGCAACCTGGATTTATTTCAAGGAGGCCTATTTAGATCATTATCATCCAATATATCAGAAGGAGGTTTACTATAGCCAAACACATTCGAGAAAACAGTCTGCAAGAGGCCCTTAGGTTGGGGTCCTGATTTAGAGACAAAAAGGCCTGGACACAGGGGATCACTGACATTTTCCCCGCTTCCTGCAGGAGACATCTAACCTATAGATCCTACTGAGGCCATGCTGTGCTACAGGAGAGCAGCTATTTCTTAAAGTTTGCAATCCGAGTTGTTTCCAGTAGTTAAAAGGCATCCCAAAGGAGAGTCCTTGGGAACTGAAAAAGAGAGAAGGTCCATTACCAAGAAAATTCTCCTAGACTCAAAGGTGGTATCCCACACGCAGGATATGTTGGAGGTTCCTGGTGTCAAAGGGACCTGAGGCATCTCTCAAAATTGCTGTGATCACTACCTGGCCTAACGACCCTGTGGGAGGGAGGCCAGCCCTCCTCCCAGCCCCTCCCCCCACCACTTCCATATTGCCTCCTAGGCTACAATGGATGCTGGCATATGGACCGAATTTTCCTTGCTAAGAAGGCCATACCATAAAGGCTAGCTGTACCTTCGCCTGTCTTGCTGAGAAAGTCACGCTGAACCTTGGCTTGCCTTGCTGAGAAGGCCATGAATAACCTGCCATTTATAACCCATGGAAAACACTGGAAATTTTTTACAAGGTGAAATTTCCTAATTCTGTAGTTTAAGTAGTTAGAGGGCAATGATGAAAAATGGTAAAGATAGAAGTCCATCATGATCTAGGCAATTTCCAAGACATGTAGTCCTTCCTTACAGCTGACTTCCTATGAAACAGTCCCTAGTTGGGTTTTAATTCAGTTGGGTAGTGGTTCACTGGCTCCAAGTGGAGGTCTCCTGGCCATAAGTGGTTAGACCAGGGATGTGAGGGATCACATTAGACCAATGAGGAGGAAACCTGATACGGGAGTCTTAAGATTGGCAACCATCCTGACAACTTAGGTGGCTGTCCCATATCCAAAATAGACAACATTGTATAAGGACAGAAATGAAGAGGAGCGCCTGGGTGGCTCAGTAGGTTGGGCAGCAGACTTCAGCTCAGGTCATGATCTCATAGGTCATGAGTTTGAGCCCCATGTTGGGCTCTGTGCTTACAGCTCAGAGCCTGGATCCTGCTTCAGATTCTAAGTCTCCCTCTTTCTCTGACCCTTCCCTGCTCATGCTTGTGTGTGTGTGTCTCAAAAATAAGCATTAAAAAAAAAAAATGGAAATGAAGGGTAAGGGCACCTGGGGGGCTCAGTTGGTTAAGCATCTGACTTTGGCTCAGGTCATGATCTCAGAATTTATGGGTTCGAGCCCCACATTAGGCTTTGTGCTGATAGCTCAGAGCCTGGAGCCTGCTTTGGATTCTGTATCTTCCTCTCTTTCTGTCCCTACCCTGCTCATGCTGTCTCTCTCTCTCTCATTCTCTCTCTCTCAAAAATTAATAAACACTTTTTAAAATGTTAAGAAATGAAGAGAGGGCATCAAGTTTCTGGGTCTCATTACAATTCCAGCCAAGGTACTAACTTCCAGCCAAAAGGCAGTTTTTCTCTCCCCATAGAGTAGCCACAGGCTAGAGGATTGCAACCTGAGCAATCTACATGAAAGTGTTCTGATAAGACCATATTCCTCGAAAGTCCCCTGAAATGAGAGTAAAGGGAGAAGAGAGGAAGTACTCACCAAGTTTGCCCCAAAGCTCAGAGTCCAGATGAAAAGACTCGAAGCCCCACTTGGGTGCCAAATGGTGTGATTAATGTTGGTGGGGTCCAGAGCCGACAAGCAAGAAAGAATTCTTGAGACATCTTTGGTGCAAGAAAGTTGTTTTGTTAAAACACAGGGATTCATGGGCAGAAAGAGCTGCCCTGGGATTGTGAGGAGTGGCTGATTATATTCTTGGGAGTTGGGGGAATTAATGGCAAGGGAAGTTTCCAAAAGGATTTTCATATGCTAAAAGAAGACTCACAGGATCCTGGAGGCCTAGTTATTGTCAAGCTAAGGTTGTTTTTCTCTCTAGCAAAGCAATTACATTAAGACAGCTGGGAGTTCCTGGAGTAATGTCATACTTTGCCAGCCTCAAGTATTTGACCATGGGCTACAGAGGTTATAAGGAAACTTAATTATATCTACTGTTTCCTTCTGCCTTTGTTTCCCACATCAGAAATGATTCCAAAACTATCAGTAAAAGTAACCAAATTTTAATACACTGAAATCAGGGCATTAAAGCTGAGGCTTTTTAAAGTATGGGGCCTGTGTGCAAAATGCACAAGTACCACATCCAGGAAGCCAGCCCTAGACCTGAGGCAGAGGCATTTGCTATAGTGAGGAGGAAATTGAGCAGATGGTTCTTGACTTTCCAACCCTCTCTTCTCAGGTCTGGCCTAAGATCAGGATCCAGAATGTGTTCCTTGAATTCTTGGACCATCCCCATGCTCTCTCCTTGGGCACTTCCCTGTGTTCCCATCAGTCCTCACAGATGGGAGCTTAACACGGATTCTGAGCATGGATCCTAAGATTCCACTAAGCTTTCTCTATTTCCTTTCTTCAACAAAATTTCCACATCCCAAATTTTCCCTTGTATCTCAGATGGAAAGACGAAAACAACTATGAGGCTTAGATTTCCAGAAAGCTTAGGGTGCTGAATGATGGAGAATACCTATTTCTCTTCCTATGGCAGTTTATTTACCAGGCTTCTTGTCAGGATTTTGAAAAGCTAACCTTCTGGGGCGCCTGGGTGGCTCAGTTGGTTAAGCATCTGACTTCGGTTCAGGTCATGATCTCATGGCTTGTGGGTTCAAGCCCTGCGTCGGGCTCTGTGCTGACGGTTAGCTCAGAGCCTGGAGCCTGCTTTGGATTCTGTGTCTCTCTCTCTCTCTGACCCTCCCTTGCTGACGCTATCTCTCTTTCAGAAATAAATAAAAACATTAAAAAAAAAAAAAAAAAAAAAGAAAAGCTAACCTTCTGAGATCTGTGATCACCTGTGCTACCTACATTTCCCTGTGAAAATGAACCAATCAGAGGTACATAAAAGGGATGACTCCCACAAACCATTTAGATGAAAAGGAACCAGACACAAAGGAATATATACTATTTGATTCCATCTATTTAAAGTAGGAAACAAAACAAAGATCAGGCAGAAATATAATGTTTACGGAACTTTTCTTAGATGGTTACGAAGTGCAAGGAAATTATACTTCAGACTATAATTTACTTTGTAGGTTAGGGGAGGAAAATGATCAGGAAAGGCAGGAGGGGACTTAAAATTTTCCTGTGAATCCTACTTCTGAGTCTGGCGATTCTAGGGGAGCTCACTTCATGAAACTAGAGTTGTACATTTTTGTTTCATACACTTTGTTACATTTTGTGATAAAAAATATTTTGAGGGGCTTCTGAGTGGATTAGTTGGTTAAGTGTCCAACTCTTCTGGCTCAGCCAAAGCGTTTAGGCTCCTGTCATGACCTCACAGTTCGTGAGTTTGAGACCCACATCAGGCTCATCAGGCTCTGTAACAATAGTGGGGAGTCTGTTTGGAATTCTCTCTCTGCCCCTCCTGCACGCTCTCAAAATAAATAAACTATACATAGTTACCCAGAGCTAAACTTTCTGATTTTGAGTGGGTCCTCCAAAACTAGAGACAGCTCTCTAGGTCAGGTAATGTAAAACCTTAGGGACTCTTCTCATTGAAAGAAATAATTCTTTGTTCAAAACTATTTGGATTGAACTCTGCTTTGCACTTAATTTTGACCAAACTCAGGAAACTCAAAGAATTCAAACTAAATTATGAACTCACCTGGAGTTTTCATGTTCTTCTCAACTCTGTTAAAAAACAAAGAGGATAGGAAAGTAATCTATTCTCAACTCAACTCAGGCCACCACCTAGGAAAAGTTTCAATTATTGAATTTTTCAGTGCCTGAGATTATGGATCAAGTTGTGTCTCATCAGGTTCAGCCAATCTGAGTTCAGAACATCTGGGTTGCTTTTATATTTAAAATCAGTTTTAAAAGATTACCATCTCCAGTTAATGCAAGAAAAACATTCTAGGGTTGAAGCCTCATATTGTGTGAATGAAACATCTGAGGACAGGAAAACACCAATTCTTATTGGACACTGGATTACTCCAGTACCAGTGACCATGGTCTATCAGTAGGAACACTCTTCCATAAGTCACCTCGTACAATTAGAATTACAGTAGTCTTACCTAACATAGCTCCTTCCAATGACAATGCAGTCACTATGCTTGCTCTCAAGACTCCAAACCAAACTTTCTCCTTATGTGCAAATACTACTTGTTTCTCCTTTTTTTAACATATAAAAGTTTCTGCTCATGTTCACATTAGAATGCACCTTGGTAGAATAAGCTTCTCAGCTGAGGATCTGATAGAACTTTGTGTCTATAAGAGTAATTGTTTTGATTATAAATAGGCCAAAAGGAAGAAATAGTTGTGGATTTCCCCCAAAACTTTATATTGTTTCTATATAAGATTCATGTGTATCTAGTGTGTGGAAATATTTGCATGAATATAAAAGTACACTTCCCTTGGGTTACTGACTTCAATATTCAGTATTGGTTTATGTATATAAGGACTCTAGACTTCTCACCAAGGGAGAATCTGCCATGCCCAAACCTCAATAACGTATCCAAGGGCAGCTTGCTTTTTGCTCTCATTCAAACCTAAAGTCACAAAGGGAAAATATCCATAGTTAGACAAATTTTCTCTACCTGTATCCAATATATTGATCTAATTGTTGGGTTCACAGCAATAGCAACTATCTGTTGAAAACACTTAAACATCCTATGAAATTTAATCAGCAAATGCATACATTCACTTTGACTTACCTAGCTTAAATTGATTTCATAGCAAGCAGCTTGAACTAAAATGCCTACAGATCAGTTGGGGAACAAAAACATGTATCAACTATGGGATATAAGTGGAGGCAACCTTGCCTTTTAAGCTGATCCAGAGTTCAGGGCTGTAGGAGTCTGCTATCTGCTCTCCTTTGTATTCCACTGGGGGGTCATCACCTAAATTACTGTTCCATTGGAGGCAAATCAGGAGTCTATGCTGTTTTAATTTGTTAAAGTTATCAATTTACTGTTAAATTTATTTAACTTACTAAATGTATTCATTTTTGTTGTAAATTAAATGTTTTTAAGCAGAAACACCTTTAAATATGTTCTCCATTTGGAGGGGCATCTGGGTGGCTCAGTTGGTTAAGCGTCTGACACTTAAGGTCAGCCCATGATCTCTGGGTTCGTGAGTTGAGCCCTGCATCATGGGAACAGGAAAATTAGCACTCCTGGGTCTCCAGTGTGCTGGCCAATCCTGCAGACTTGACTCACCGGCCTCTGGAATCACTGTTGTGTCCCTCTGGAGAACCCTGATACGAGGAAGAACAGGGGACTTGTCCCTTCCTGGTTTGTGTGTCTATGTGGGCACTGCTTCCTGTTTCCATTGCTCCTTCACTCCGCCAGTGGCAATTCCCTCTGGTAGCAACAACTGGGTCCAGCTGGCAGTTCTGTCATCATAGGGTCCTCCTTCTGATCCAGCCCAGCAGTGATCTCCTCTGCAGACGTCTGAATTCAGCCCTACAGGTGCTCTCTCCCAATGTCCGACCGTTTACAATTCTGTTCCCGCTTTGTAGCTTGCCCTGTGGAGGTGGGATAAACACTGTACCCCAAACAGATTTAGATGTTGAGACAGACGACACCACACGTCAAGGTGTTATGAAAAAGTTTATTATTCGCATAATGTGGCTCTCTGGGAAGAGCAATCCAGGCACCCCAGCCAGTCAGTTCATTCTGATTGCAAGGAGGGGCAAGTGCCCCTGATTTTTACTGTGGTTAGCGGTGTGGGTTTCCAGGGCAATGGTTTGCATGAAGTTTACCTCCAGTGCTGAGGGAGTACCTGGCTGTCCTAACAGCTGTCCCAGATGTGAGGCAAAACGGGGAGGGAAGGCTTGAAAGCTGTCCGTCGTCAAACAACAAAACTGGGGTCAGACTCCACTACAGTTCCGCCAGTCCTGGGGTGGTACCAGGTTTCAAGTCACTACCTCCATGAAACAGGAACATCTTCTCTCTGCCTTCTGAGTTACTTACATATACCTACTAAACACAGTTCTAAGTTCTTTTTCTTAAAATAATTGCTGTGGTGTTTGGCTCCTGACTATAATCTGGGTGATACAAGTCTTTTTGCTATTCTCAACAGGGTAATTAGCAATAACTTAATGTGTGTGACAGCTGGGCATATAAATGTTTACTCCCCTTTCTTCATGTACCTAATAAAATGGAATGGCTGGCTAAGCATTTCCATCTACACGATCCCATTTCTTAAACTTTTGATTCTAAAGCTTTTAACCTCACTTGCTATACTTAGCGGGAAAAGGCTAAAGAAAACAGATCTTATAATTTCCTATAAAATGCATGTCTTCCAGACGTGTCATTACACGGAGAACATCCTCATTCTTTTTAACCAATGTGCGGTGTTCCATCACAGATGGGACCAGAATCGTTCAACCGCTCCTTTACCAACAGCCATTTGTGTTGCTCCTGAGTTTTGTAGGGGAGGAAACTGAAGCCCTTGAGAGATTAAATGGCTCACTCTTAAGTAACATTTCAAAAATGATAGGGCCAGGATTTCTATAAAGTCATGAAAAAACAGAGCCCATGCTTAAAAACATTTTTATTTTTAGGTATTTTAAGCAAACAGTTAAAAAAAAAAAAAAACCCACACTATCCTGTTAATCTACATCAATTTTTAAAATGAAATAAAACACAACTGAATCTTCCCCGTACCCTCCCTGATTCCATCTGCAACTCCCACCCTGGAAAGGCAGAACACGATTTTCACACAACATTCTAATACATGACTTTATACTCATCATATAATCTGAATCCACAGGAATATATTATTGTGCAAAACAGTAACGACATTGCTCACCATGTGCCAACAATGCTTACATGCCAGCCACTCACCAAAACACTGTCCATGCATTATTTCATTAACCATCCCCCCCGCCCCAAATTACCTTGTGAGGTTGGCAACTACTATCTCATTTCATTAAAAAAGTGAAACACAAGTAAGTTTAAGTAATGTGCCCACAGATACACAGTATATTCAATGTGACATAAATGGGGTATACTGTATGTAGCTTCTGCAACTTTCTGCTGAGAAAGTTTTGATTTATCTATGTTGAAAGACGCAACTAGCTCTTTCACATTCACTTCCCAAAGTAGCAAGAACCCACTTTTTTGCTTTTCTGTTGATGGAGAGTTAGGCTTTTCCCATTCTTGCTACCTAAACAGTACTGCAATGAACAGTTTTACTGTATAAAAACAGATGTCCCTCCCCACGTGAGGTTCTAGATCTGTCCAGGAGTGGAGCTGCTGGTGATGCACAGGTGACAAGGTTTTGCAAGCTGCCTGGCACAGGCGCCATTACAATTTCCACCCCCACCAGTGAGCTCCTGCTGTCCCACACGCATGCCCATGCGAGGGCTTACAGAAACCCGTCTCCTTGCGGAGTGTGCGATAGTACATATTAGCCGACATTTCCTGTGCTTACCTCTCCGTACATGCTTCTGTGTGGGCCAATGGTCTGTCACTGAGGCTGGGATTAACAGCACTTGAACACCTGATTCAAAGACTTTCCAATACCTACTCTTCTCTGGGGGCTCCTGGCCCTCTGGCTCTCCCCAGCCCCAACTTCAGTTCTTCCTAGGCAGCAAGAGACAGGAAGGCAGGGTTCAAAGACGATTGCTTGATCTCTAGGGCAGGATGGGGCAAACTTGAGAACTGGTGGCTGGGGCAGTCAGAAACCATCACCTGGAGCTGCATGGCTTGGAACGGCCCGCCGCTGAACTGCTAACCAGTGTGCTTGCGGAGTGCCTCCAGTCCACACTGTACTCAGGCTCACTTCAAAACACTCCAATTTTGGGGTGCCTGGGTGGCTCAGTCGGTTGAGTGTCCAACTCTGGCTCAGGTCATGATCTCACGGTTCGTGGGTTCGAGCCCCGCGTCGGGCTCTGTGCTGACAGCTAGCTCAGAGCCTGGAGCCTGTCACTGGATTCTGTGGTTCCCTCTCTCTCTGACCCTCCCCTGCTCATGCTGTCTCTCTCTCTCTCTCTCAAAAATAAAAATGAAACATTAAAAGAAAAAAAAACCCATTTCAATTCTGACTTAGCCGAACTAAATTCAGTCCCATATTCCTTAACAGAGGTAATTTTGTACAGAATTTCCTCGGCACAGCAAGCAGATATAAGTACCCAACCCCAGCCTCCAGAGTGCCCTGTCTGGCTGCAATGACAATAACTCTTGGAAACGTGGGCAACACCTCACAGAGTAAGATCCAGGCACCAGGGGAGGTGGGACCAGGGGAGAGGCCTTAGATGGCTGAGGGGTAGGGAGGGCCAGGCCTTGAAGGGTGAGGGCCTGGGCCAGCATGGATAGGGTCTACACTTGTGGTGAAAGGGGGCAGCACAATGCAGGCCAGTCCCAGGGGTTTCAAGGGTTTACACCTGAACTTCTGATTACACTGATTACACCAAAATGTTTAGTCGGTAGCTCTAAGTAGTGAGACTTTTCTCCTTTTCCTTTTAGCTCATCTGTATTTACTAATCATTCTAGAAAAATAATGTCTTACTCATATAATTAATATTATTTAAAAATTCAGGTTATTGAACAGACTCCATCAGCACAATCCCAGGATATTAAAGACTTACCTCAACATACAGGGATTTCTGTTGATTTTTTACTTCTTTGTACATTTGAAAATCTGGTGTGAATGTTTAAAAATAAGTATATCTCACTTTATAAAAATGGCAGTAGAAAACCCCTATTGGGGCACGAACCCTCTGAGGTGACAGTGGCACAAGGAGTCGGGGGGTCAGTGAAACAGGAACAGAAAAGGGGTGTCTCCTTGGTTGCAGCACCAGCCAATTTGAAGCTGAAACTGCCTGGAGCTGCAGCTCTGTGAGAGCTCTGTGTCTGGAGATCAGCTGCCTAACCCGGAGCCTCGCACGCCAAGCCCTCTTTTGCCAATCCTAGGAATCAGGGGGCTTGGTGACGCGGATTTTACACACAGGATGTTCAGTGACTTGTCCAGGATCATCCTGCCAATAAAAGTCACACTGAGCCTGAACTCAGCTCTGGCAACTCCAAGGCCCTTCCCATGACCCTGGGCCCTCAGCACATGGGACCTGGTCCCTGCCCAGCCACTTCTAGAGCCAGTTTCTGATACTATGCCAGTGACGGGCCACCCAATTCCAGGCCGAGGCAGCTGCCGCTGTAGGAAAAGAACAGCAGAGCCAGAGTGACCAAACCTTCCTGAGAGCAAAGCTGAATGGGGACCAGAAGGCAAACACGGGTCTGCGGATTCTCCTTCTTCCCCACCCCTCCCTGCCTGTTCCACGTGACCTCACCACAAAGTATCGAAGGCTTCATTTTCACCTGCCCACAGCAATCCAGAAAGGGTAAGATTCCTTGGGCTCCCCTGAAAGCACACCTTCCAGGTGGGTTTCCTCTTACTACAAGAAACGGCCTGCTCCACCAGGGCACCCCGGCTCACAGCAGTAAAACCCAGGCTGAGATGGAGCTCTACCAAGTGAGTCATTTTATCCTCATATTCCTACTGTGAGCTCTTCAATAATCAGAAGCAATGGCTACTTAGGTAAGTTTTAGAAAAATCAGTCCTTTACCATCACACCACTGAGCTGATTCTTGCTGTTTAAGTCAGGCTGGCAAATGAGATGGGGGACCTCTCCCACCAGGCCACCTTTTCTCCAGAGGGCTTCAGTCACTTGAACTGGTTCCTTTGGGTTGAACCTGATGCCAGCACCGGATCTGACATGCAAAGAAGGCTACCTGAAGGTTAGAGGGTCCCTGTAGTGCGCACAAGTTACAGATGCAAGTGCAATACTTAAACAATTTACAATTGTTGTTGAGAGCTGTGAGTCTTGTAGAAAATTCAGACCCTCTGAGGGGAGAGGAGACTCCCTTTCATGGAAACTGGCAGCAGGGACAACTAACTGCATGAAAACCTCTCAGCTACATAATTTCACGGAGTCCTTGGGTCTGTGGTTAACCCTTGTAAATGTTAGTTCATCATTCCTAAACCCAAAACTGTTCCAAAGCTCCCTACCTCCGTGGCTCGCTGTGAGGCAGCTCCAGTCCTGGGGGGGGGGGGGGGGGGGGGGGACCCTGAAGCTCACACAGCCTGGCCCACCACCTCTCTGGGGCCCTGTCTTCTGCTCATTCACTCTACTTTAGCCCAAGGGCCTCCCTACTATTCTCCAAGCACCAGACAAGATCCCACCTCCTGTGCTGAACCAAGTACCACCTCTTCAGTTGAAGCCCTCCCTAACTAGCCTACTTAAAATCGCAGCCCACCTCCTAATCCAGCACTGCTTCACACTCTTCTCTGATTCATTCTGTCGTCAACGCATATCACCATCCAAAGTACTATGTATCTCACTGTTCACAGTCTGTAAAGATCCGAGAGAGCAGAAATTTTGTCTGTTCCGGTCGCTGTCTGGGCCTCTAGCACAAAACAGTGCCTGGCATCTGGGAGGTGCTCAGCACACTTCTGTTGAAGAGATGGCCCATTGCTGCCCATGCAGACTGTGGGTGGAGACAGCAATGGGGCACTGGAAGAGCCCCATTCTCGAGGTGATCGAGTCCAACCCTGCTCTCTTCCACGTGCCCCTGAGATAACTGTATGCCCATGGCAGATATCCAAAGCCAGGTGTGGGGCCCAAAGCTGCAGCCAGAACTCCCAGGAGGCAACTGGGGAGACTAGTTCTTGCTGCTGCTGCTGCTGCTGCTGAGACTAGTAAGATCAGATAGAATACGCACCACCACAGGATCCAACTGGCCGCTTCCCAGCAGCCCATCACAGCACAGATGTTTCATCAAACCACAGAGGGCAATGGTATCTGCCTTTAGACTGGGGGATCTCCAGGCCACTGTGCAAAGGCCACTCCTGAGGCCCATGCCCCAGAAGGGCCCCAAAGAACCGGCTGCTGTTCTTCCCCAGCATCACATTCCCTAGCAAGTGGGAAAGGGAAAGCCCTGGGTCTTTGATCTCAGGATTCTTTGCCACCAGCTTCAAAAACAGAAAGGGCTGGACCCTTTGTGAAGGTTTTCTCCACACTGCCCACAATCAAGGGTTCTCTGGCAGGGTAGCTAGGAACCCCTCTCCCCCCACTGTCAGACCGCAAGCTAATCTCTAACATGGTTTTTCATATGCCGAGCCAAATTTGAAGACCACCTGAAGGTCTTCCCACACTCTCTGCATTTGAAGGGCCTCTCTCGGGTATGAAATCTCTTGTGGCTCATGAGCTGTGAGCTTTTGCTAAAAGTTTTCCCACAGGTGCTACATTTGTGGCACTTTTTCCCAATGGGTACGTTCTGGAGTCCAGTGAGCCTGGAGCTCCGGTCACAAACTTCCTCAGAATCTTCAAGTGGCTTCTCCCCACTTGGTTTTAATTCCTGTAAACTCACCCCGGTGTCCTGGCAGGAAGATAACCCAGCCAGGCTGCATTCAGACTGTGCCATTCTGGTGTGTTTTCTTTGATGAATGCGGAGGGTATGTCTTCCAATGAAATCCTTCCCACACCACTGACATTTAAAAGGTCTCTCTTTAGTGTGGATTCTCTGATGATTAACAAGGCGATGTTTTCTATCGTAAGATTTCCCACACAGATTACATTTATAGCGCTTCTCTCCACTATGTATCCCCTTATGATCTAAAAGACTTCTTTTACGTGTAAAAGTCTTCCCACATTCTTGGCACCAAAAAGGTTTCTCCTCAGCGAGGATTTGTGGCTGCAGATTTGCAGTGTTTCCACTTTCATGGCATTCATACTGTTTTTCCAAAGAGTGAATCCTCTGATGTCGGGAGAGGTTAGAACTCCACCTGAAAGCTTTCCCACATTCCCTGCACTTATAAGGCTTTTCTCTGGTGTGAATTCTCTGATGGATGAGGAGGAATGAGTGATTACGGAAGGCTTTGCCACACTGGCTACATTTGTAGGCTTCCTCTGTGCTGCTCGGAGGAACTGGGAGCACTCTGTCCTGACTAAAAGATGGCCCATCCTCAGGTTTTCTCTGAATGGCATGCTGCTTCTTATGAGCAATAAAGGCTGACCGATGGGTAAACTCTTTTTCACATTCACTACATCTGTAGGGCTTCTCACCTGTGTGAATTCTCTGATGATCTATGAGAGATTTCTTCCGAGTGAAAGTTTTCCCACACTGCTGACACGGAAAAGCTTTCTCCCGAGCAGGGGAACCCTGGGGCTGACTGCAGCTGGAGGTCAGTCTGAAGTCCTTACGTTTGTCTTGATCATAGAACTTCTCTTCCTGGTGCATTCTCAAATGACGAGTAAAGTTTGATCTCCACCTAAAGGTTTTTCTACATTTGGTACATTTATAAGGTTTCTCCTGAGTGTGGACCCTCTGATGCTCAACAACATACGATTTACAGTGGAACGATTTCCTGCACTGACTGCAGTCAAACAGCTTCTCCCTGTTTTGGTCTCTCGAATGATGATCAAATCCTGAGCCACAGGTGGGAGTGTCCTCATACTGCCTAGACTCAAGAAATTTCTGCTTAGCATGGGTTGCCTGGTGTAGACGGTAGGCAGACATGCGTCTGAAAGCCTTGTCACATAAACTGCATTTATAAGGTTTCACCCCGGTGTGAATCTTCTCTTGGCGCACACAGTTTGAGCTCCACCTGAAGGCTTTCCCACACACCCTGCATTTAAATGGTTTCTCTTGAGTGTGAAGTCTCTGATGACACGCAAGCTGAGAGCTCTGACTGAAGACTCTTCCACAGTCACTACACTTATGTGGGGCCTCCACCATGTGAAGACTCTGCCCACGCTGGCAATGTGGGCTAAGGTTGAAATCTTTTCCACATAATTCCTTTGCATTCCCTTTTAGTCCAGCATGAATTCTCTGATGTAGGCTGAACCCACCAACTATGCACCTGAGCCCTTTCCCGTATTCCTTGTAATCATAGTGGTAGGAACCCCCCCGGAAGCGTCTGCCACAGCCATGTTTAAGGGATCGCTTTCTTCTGGGAACTCTCAAATATGCAGCATGTTTTAAATTAAGACTAGTACTTCTTCCTGACTCTTCAGATTCTTTTCCAGTCTTGTGACTGAGCTTGGTCTCTTCCTTCTTAACTCTTGTTTGTATGGGGTTCCCACATTGCTCCTTTAGCCTGCTCTTCTTTTCAAAAGACTCTCTGAGCCCGATTCCCTCAGAAACCCTCATCACACAACATTCTGATGGCACAGCAAAGGTTTCTGCTTCTTCCAAAGGTTCATGTTTTAAGATGAACTTGTTTGTTTTAATCTGGAGCTCACCTCCTGACACAAAATAAAACAAAGGACAGTGTACTTTTTTCCCATACTTGGAACTGCAGAAAGCACCAGACAAAAAAAAAGTCACAGTCTTGGGTGGTGAGGCCTTTGCCTGACCGCCAACACCTTTACCAAAGAATCAGGGAAGGCAAAACATGGAAGAGTGTCCCAGATGCCAGGGAAGGGAGGAGGAGAAGCAGGTGGGCACCCCAGCTAGACATACGCAGAAGTCACATCCCGTTGAACAACAGAGTTGGAAAGTGAGTGTTAGACAGCAAAAGAGGGGAGAGGAATCATGGCCCAAGAGGATAAGAAGGTCCCCAAGAGCCCAGGGGAGGGGATCCATGGAGGACTGGATGAAAGAACTGAAGGCCAAGCCTGTAGCAGGGGCAAAGAAGAGAAGTTGGAGTGGAATTAGTGCTCTTCATTGCACAAAGGGACGGGCGTGGGCCTACGGGTCAGCAGGAGTGCAACGAGGGGTGAGGAGGACCATCACTGAGTGGAAAAGACTGCAACAGTAAAGCCCTCCAGTGGGCGAGGACACTTACTGAAAGGGTTTCTGGGGGAAGGGGCAGGGCCAGAAACAAATGTCTACCAGGCCAGTCTGGACGGAGAAGCCCAGAAGCCCAGCACTCCTTAGCATCACTGTTAGGGATCCTCCTTCTGGCAAACAGTGAAGTTCCCTGTGATTTACTTGGCATAAAAGACTTTAAGAAAGAGAAGAGCTGGGGGTGCCCATGTGGTTCAGTCAGTTAAGCATCTGACTTCATTTCAGCTCAGGTCATGATCTCATAGTTTGTGAGTTCAAGCCTCGTGTTGGGACTCTCTCTCTCTCTCTGCCCCCCCCAAATAAGTAAATAAACAAACTTAAAAAAAAAAAAAGAAGGAAAGAAAGAAAGAGAAGAGTAGATGTGAGAGGAGCAGGTTCTGGAGGTTCTCTGGAACTCACCTGCAGGGGCAACACTTGGATTCCCCTTAGGCTGAGCTCCTTGGACATTCAGGCCCCATGGCTCCCTTGCCTCCAACCAGGAAATCAGAACAGGTTTGGTGAACGGCCCCACTGCAGAAGAGAAGGGAATGGGATGATACAGAACGGTGGATAAATCATGCAGAACTATTCTCCAGGACCCTCTCGGGCTTCAGGTCCTCGCAAGGATGAGGGAAAGGCCAGGGAGGCTGGTGGAAGAAGCTAGGACAGGAGACCCAGGCAACCATTTCCAACGGCACTGAGCAGAGATAAGAGGCTGAAAGAAGTCACAGCCAAAAGGCTTACTAGGATTCTCTGGAGGTGGGAGCCACATGACAACTCAATCAGTTAAATCAACCAACATTCTTTTGGATGTCTAACTAGAAACTTGACATATGACTTTTAATCTTAACAATAATCCAGCATGACAATCATCATTAGCACCATGCTTCAAGAGAGGAGACTGAGGTAACAGAGAGCCAGGATCTAAGTCCAGGTCAGGCCCCTGTCTAGGCACCATGATAAAAACTAAGAAGGCAGAAGGCAAAGTGGGTAGAAGTATGGGGAAATTAATGTCTTACCCAGAGAAACCATGTTCCCATAATTCTCCAGCATCACATCCCTATACAAGTTCCTCTGAGCAGGGTCCAGCCATCCCCACTCATCCTGGGAGAAGATCACTTCCACGTCCTTGAAAGTCATGGCCTCCTGAAAAACACAGTCCTAGGTCCAAGAGCCGGTCTAGAGCTCCCAGCTTTTATAAGGGGGTAGGCTCTGACACAAGACAGATCTGCAAAGGGTGAGCGAGAAGAGCATCACCCAGCAGAAGAGCTCTAAGCTCAAGGGGGATAATCTGGTCTCCAGGACATGGGCCTCTGGATGTGAGGTCACTGGACACAGAGACTCAAGATGAGGGGGAGCCTCAGCAACTCCATTAGGCAGCAGTGCTGGGGTGTCATGAAGGACCAAAGGTCCTGTGGCTCACCTGAGGCTGGGCTGTCAACAGGTCTCCTGGGCACCCTTCTCTTTGGGAAAGAGCAGGAGCCTGGGCAACAGGAGGCTCTGAAGGAGAAGAAAGAGCCATGAGAGAAGGTAACCCAGCTCTTGGCACCCCAGTGAGGAGGCCTCCTCTTCCCCCACGTAGAGGACTCTTGGGCCCAGGAGCAGGTATGGACTATTGTTAAACATCCATTTCACATTTCCCCAATGTCCACTGAGGGCTGAGAGGTGTAATGGGAGGTGGAGCTAGGTGGACATGGGTCACAGAAGGTAGAAAGGACACAAGCTAAGGGCCAAGATAGAAAGGGATTCTCATGAGAGGACAGATGGTGAAATGACAACACTAAATTGGGACGTGTGGCATATGGCTGGGGTCTAAGAGCCAGATGGCGAGTACCGGATTGCCCAGCCAGGAAGTCACACACTCCTATTTCATAGGGAGGCTCCAGGTGGTCCCCAAGAGTAGAGCTGCTCCTGAGAGGTGAAGCAGGGGGCCATATCTGTGAGGCTCGCAGGGTTCCTGTACCCATCCAACGCACATCTGGGCTCTGGGCAAGGGCTGGGTCCTGGCAAGAAGAAAATGTTGTGAGAGAATCCCCATGGGAATCAGAAAGCAAACTCAGAAAGGAGGCCACATGGCCAATCTTTAAGGGCAGCGACCCAGGGAAGGGAAGGGCAGGCCCTTTATGACCTACAAGTAGAGGGAAAAGGAGGAGGAAAAAGCCCAGGGGGGGCCTCCTCACCCCTCAGCCTCCCTGGCCTCTAGTGAGGACCATGAGGGAGACAGGTGGAGCCAGATTCCAGTTACAACACAGGAAAGTACCTAGCGAGGCAACGCTCTCAGGCCTCAGGTGCTGCACTGACACCTCCCCACTAGTCCTCAACCCCCACCTCTGGTCTGGAACTTAGAAATGAGAGAGAAGAATTTATTCCTGAGTTAAACTGATAATGGTTCACAAGAGAGATGCAGACATAACATCTACCATGTATCAGGGGCTGTTCTAGGTGGTGCTAAGCTAAGTGATTTCAAAGGACAGCTCCCAGACAGCTAATCTGAGGTAGCATGTAACATTGCCAGAGAGGCAGCACTACCTGTGAGGGTTGGCCACGGAACCATAAAAGAAAAAGTCTCAGATCCAAAAAATGGAAGTGCCCATCCAAGCAGAGACTTGGAAAGAGGCAACTTGCTCTGGGACCCTAATGGTTCCAGTCTCGGAGGCAAGGCTATCCCCGATGTAGAAATGAGTAGAGGAAGCTAATAGCTAATGAACTGTAAGTTTTTCCTGGTTCTGTGGCCAACACATTGACCTGGCTAAGAGGAATCTTAGTCTGAGGCCATTAAACATCTGACACCAAGCTATAGACTAAAGACGATGAACCTGGTCCTCCCAAACCGTACCGAAAAGAGAATAAAGAAATAATACAAGATGGAAGCACATAGCCCAATGAGTTTAAGGACAAACATTAACAGACCCTAGTTTCTCAATTCTTATGAACCATATGGTGATTCTGTAATTTTATATGCATCTTGAGCTTTCTGTTCATTTTTCAGAATTTAGAAGGTTCTCCCAACCTGTTTTGTTTTCTGATTCCTAACTACTTACAACAAGGTAGGCCCTGTCTGCACATTTGGCAATGTTTTCATGGATTTTTGAACTCTACCTCTAGCTCTAAATGAGTTAAATGTAAGCAAGCTACAATTAGGTATCTACTATGAACCTTATTTGCTTTAATAAATTAGTTTTCAATCCTTTTGAACATCTTGGTGTTTTGGAAAAATGATAAATGCTCTTTAAGATTTTTAAAAATAGTAACCAATGTTATGCAAAGAGGTTTCTTTCTTAATAGTCATACCTTGTATTGATTTATTACCATTTACTGCTGGTAGATGTTCAGTCAGATATGCTACTCAACTTAATTTTTGCATTATATTTGGGGAAAGAGTATGTCAAATATGGTTCAAAGATCTTAAAAGGCAGGGCGCCTGGGTAGCTCAGTGAGTTAAGCGTCCAGCTCTTGATTTCCACCCAGGTCAGGATCTCACGGTTTGTGGGACTGAGCTCCACGTCAGGCTCTGCGCTGTCAGCTTGGGAGTCTCTTTCTCTCCCTCTCTGTCGCTCCCTCACCTCTCAAAATAAAGGAATAAGCATTTTAAAAAATCTTAAAGGTAACTTTCATTTATGCATGCATCATATATGTAGACTTACACATATTTTTATTAAAAATAAATTTAAAGAAGCCTATAAAAATGATAAATGCTCTTAAAAAAAACAAACCAACCAACCTCCAAGCTACGGGAAGCACTGAGAAGCGAGCTCGTGTGGGGCAGAGCTCACTTTAACTGTCAGCTGCTCTGCTGCCAGCCGCAGGGCAGGCAGCTCTGTTTCCCAGCTCTAAGGCCAGAACCGGGGACATGGTAGGCACTAAATACACACTGAACAAATTCTCACTGTTACATCAGTTTTGCATTTCCTTTTCAATAAAGTGAGGCTCTGAAAGAGTGTGAGCAAGAACAATGAGGCTGTGGAATAAGTCCTCCAATTTCCTGGCCCTGGGCTGAACCTCAGTACTTTTCTTACCCTTGACCCCTGCAGAGAATAAACCCTCAAAAGCTTACTAAGAGAGAACAAATGTGTTACGAGCCCAATGCATTTATAGGTCTTAACATGCACGCAGAAGCCAAGACTCTAACAAGCAAGAGACATCACTCCCACTTAACAGATCAGAGTCGAGCCAAATGGGATCTGTGGAGACGGAATAGCATAATACAAGTTACTGTGTCCAAAAACTCATTACTGTCATCTATGGATACTTGCTGACCCTCTTCCTGGAGCTGACTGTCCTCTGAGAAGGAGAGAAGGGCTGCCTGCTACAAGGTCCTTGGATCAGGACCCAGTTCTCTGCTGCTCAGGTGCCATGGGAATGAGAAGGGAAGACATTCCCTGCATTCCTCAATGCTGAGCCTTCAGAGGCCCAATCCAGTCACTCTAGACAAGCCAGCTCACTGACAGGCAGAGTTCCCTGAGGACTGCACACTTGCTCAGACTCACCCTCCATGGTGACCCATCGATGTCCCTCTGCAGCTCTTCCAGCAGGGCCACAGCCTCCCCACCACTCTCTGGGTGATGCAGCTGCACCCAGGTCCGCAGCTCTCCAGGCAAGATGCTCAGGAACTGCTCCAGCACCAGCAGCTCCAGGATCTGGGCCTTGGAGAGAATGTCAGGCCTCAGCCACCAGCGGCAGAGCTCCCGGAGCCGGCTCAAAGTCTCTAGGGGCCCAGAAGATTCATGGTAGCGAAGCTGCCTGAAGAGCTGGCGGAACAGCTCCTGGCCAGAACGGTTGAGTGTCTGTGGCCTGGCAGCCTGAGCTGAAGTGTAGCCATCATCCTCTTCTTCCTTCTTGACCATCTGAAGACGCCCCTGTTTCCTTGAAGCCTGGGCCTGAGCTGGATGGACAGCATACCACCTGCCTGGAGGCATCACTCCTGTTCAGGGTCTAGCCAGCAGGGTGCAAACCAAGTCTATGTCAGCTGTGTCGCTGCTGGGATCTCAGGAGTAGCTTTTCGGCACAGCGGTGGGCAATGCCATTTGCTGGGACATCACACGTCACTGGTAAGAGACTAAAATAACCAATATTACAGTTCAGGAGGATGTGAGAGTGATGGTGCAGTTAGATGCTGGTAGCCAGGATCATCCTAGGATGTATGAAAAGAGGCCACATGACTATTTACATACGGATGCCTGCCATATCAGGCAGACCCAGGCTAGACTGTCACATTTTGGGGTAAACTAAGAAAATTTCCCAGAATACAGGAAAGCATGTACAGGGCTTGTATGCCCAAAATTACAAATGGCAGATGAAAGAAGCCAAAAAAGATCTAAATAAATGGATAGACACACCATATCATGTACTGAAAAAGCTGACAGAGTAAAGATGTCAATCCTCCCCCCAAAGGATCTACAGGTTTAATGCTATTCCTATCAATGTCTCAGCAAGGGTTTTTGTATATATAGACAAGATTATCCTAAAATTTATGTGGAAAGACAAAGGAATTCCAATAGCTAAAGCAATTTTTTAAAATTAGAATAAAGTATGGGGAAATAGTCTATTTGATTTCAAGACTTAGAGCTACAATAATCAAGACTGTGAATCCAGCAATTGCCCTAACAGGTATTTACCCAAAGAAAACAAAAATACTAATTCAAAGGGATAAATGCACCCTGATTTTTAAGGCAGTTTTGTCTACAATAGCCAAGTTATGGAAACAGCCCAAGTGTCTGTCAACTTATGAAAAGACATACAAAATGATGAAAGATGTAAAGAAGATGTGGTACACACACACACACACACACACACACACACAGGAATATTAGCCATAAAAAAGAATGAAGTCTTGCTATCTGCATGCAATAACATGGATGGGGCTTGAGAATGTTACACTAAGTGATATAAGTCAGCCAGAGAAAGACAAATACCATATGATTTCAGTCACGTGAAATTTAAGAAACAAAACAAATGAGCAAAGGGGAAAAAAGACAGAAACAAGAAACAGGCTCGTAACTACAGAGAACAAACTGATGGTTACCAGAGGGGAGATGGGTGAGGTATGGTAAAACAGGTAATGGGGGTTAAGGAGTGTACTTGTGACGAGCACAGGGTGTTATATGGAAGTGCTGAATCACTAAACTGTACACCTGAAACTAACACAACACTATATGTTAACTAACTGGTATTTAAATAACAACTTAAAAGACTGTGGTACTGGTGGAGGAAACAACATATAAATCAGACGAACACAATTATACCCAACTGATCTGTAATATCAAATGTGACCGTACTAATATTGTAATATAATACTTTAAAATATCTCAAATAAGTAACTCAAAAACAAAACAAATGCTGATTAGGAATCCCCTAAATAACTATGACCCCACCAATGGATTAAGAACTGTAATTTGGAAACACTAATCCAGCTCTCTACTAAACTTATTTCCATTGGTAATTCACCACAATGGAGGCTGTCCGAAGGTTCAAGCCACTTTCTGGATATAGCAGAGCTTAGGGTACAGAGTAGAGAAAATGAACTAAGACTGACCTGGATTCAAATCTATCTCCCCACTAACTGTGTGACAACAGATGCATCACTTTACCTCTTAAAATCTGTGTGGCCTCACTGTATAAAATGTGTGTGGTTGCGGGGTTTAAATAAACTACCTGGGAACATTTTGGGCCCTCACTGAATGTTTCTTCAGACCTGGGGAAAGAGCTTATCCCCACATCACAGCAGGCCACATCACAGCATAGGAATCTACTCTGCAGAATGTGCCCAACTGATTTTTTATAAAGGTGCAAATACAATTCAAAGGAGGAAGGAAAAGCTCCTCAGCAAATACTGCTGGAGGAACTGGACATTCATAGGCACAATAATGAGTCAACTTAAACCTAATTACCTTATACAAAAGTGAATTCAAAATGAATCACTGACTTAAATATAAAACATAAAACTATACTACTTTTAGAAAAAAGCACAGGAGAAAATCTTCAGGAGCTAAAGCCAGGCAAAGAGTTACTAGAATTGGGGGCGCCTGGGTGGCTTAGTCGGTTAAGCGTCCGACTTTCGCTTAGGTCATGATCTCGCGGTTCGTGGGTTCGAGCCCCGCGTCAGGCTCTGTGCTGACAGCTCAGAGCTTGGAGTCTACTTCAGATTCTGTGTCTCCCTCTCTCTGCCCTGATGCATTCCCTCCCTTCCTCTCTCTCTCTCTCAAAAATAAACATTAAAAATTTTTCTCAAAACTCAACAGCAAACAATCCCATAAGAAAATGAGCAAAAAACATGAAGATACATTTCACCAAAGAGGACAGAGAATAATAAGCACATGAAAAAATGTTCAACATAATTAGCAATCAGGGAAATGCAAACTAAATCCACAATAAGATAATCACTTTACATCTATCAAAATGGCTAAAATAAATAACAATGACAACACCAAATGCTGTCGAGGATATAGAGAGACAGATCACTCATGCGTTACTAGTGGGAATGTAAAATTGTACAGCCACTCTGGGAAACAGTCTGGCAGTTTCTTAACAACCCAACAGTAACTACCATACAACCTAGCAGCTGCACTCCTGGACACATTATCTCAAACAAATGGAAACTTATTCTGCAGAAAACCTGTACATGATTGTTCACTGCAGCTTATTCATGATAATCCCAAAAAGGGTACCACTCAGATGTCCTGCAATAGATGAATGGTTAGACAAATTGAAGCACAATGATACGATGGAACACTACTTGAAATAAAAAGAATGAGTATATGCAACTTGGATGCATCTCCAGAGAATGATGACAAGTTAAAAGAGCCAACCTTAAAAGGCTACACGGTGTATCATTCTACCTATATAATATTCTTAAAACGGCAAAAGTATAGAAATGGAGAGATTAGTGGTTGCCAGGGTAGTTGAGGACTGGAGGACAGAGCAGGAGGAAAGCACTGTGGTTTTACATAATAAAGAGCCTGACTTCATTTCTGATGTTTACAGACAGCTTTCAAGCCCATCACTCTTCAACTTGCCAACATCTGGACAAAGAAATAAGAAAGCCCAGGTGCCCCCTTAGTACTGGCAGGGAGTTCAAAGCACGCAAGCCCTGGACTATGTACAGAAAACCTCACCGAGCCCCACTCTAACCACAATAAAAGCCAAAGCCAGTCACCTCTCCTTGCTCTCTCAAGCCATTTTTTTTTCTTTTTCTTCTTTTTTACATTTTAAATTTTTTTAATACAAAGGATAGCTATTCAAATCATGCTTTACATTTCTATTTAAGTTTATATCGCACTAAAATTATTTTACACGAAGGGGTGCCTGACTCAGTGGCTCAGTCAGTTAAGTGTCCGGCTCTGGATTTCGGCTTGGGTCTTGATCTTGCAGTTCATGAGTTCAAGCCCCACACGGGGCAGACTCCACACTGACGGTGTGCAGCCTGCTTGATACTCTCTCTCTCTGCCCTTCCCCAGCTTGCTCTAAGTAAATAAATAAAACTTAAAATAAAAAATAAATTAGTTTACATGGAAACACAAGTTGATGTATCATGATATAATACCTTAGAAACATTCTTTGATATTCACATCTATATTAATGGATATTTCAAAGTCCACATGAATAAATTTTCTAAGTATATACCAGATCACCTAACAAAAACAAGTCTATAATGTTAATCTGTTTTAAGAGCAGATATTTAGTATTTATTATTATTTATCCTTTGGGAAATACACCAACTTTTAGAACACATTTAAGTCAATCATAGAACCTAGTAATAACATTTGAGCAACACCTGAAAATTCTTCATTAATGCTGAGTCTCTACAAGACTAATTTTTATTTATTAAATTATTTATTTAATGTTTACTTATTTATTTTTTGAAAGAAAAAGAGAGCAAGTAGGGGAAGGGCAGAAAATCCCAAGAGGCTCCATGTTGTTTGCACAGAGCCCAATGTGGGGCTCAAACTCATAAACTGAGATCATGACCTTACCCAAAATCAAGAATTGGACGCTTAACTGACTGAGCCACTCAGGCGCTCCTACAAGATTAATGTTTAAACACAACAATTATTTTATTTAAAAATGAAGAGGGGGCACCTGGGTGGCTCAGTCCATTAAATGTTTGACTTTGGCTCAAGTCACTATTTCATGGTTCGTGGGTCTGAGCCCCATGTCAGGCTCTGTGTTGAAAACTCGGAGCCTGGAGCTTGCTTCAGATTCTGTCTCCCTCTCTCTCTGCCTCTTCCCCCACTCACGCTGTCTCCCTCTCTCAAAAAATAAACATTAAAATTTTTTTTAAAAAAAGAAAAGAAAAGGTGTTAGTTCTTTTATCCAATGGAGCAGAATTATATAAAGAGAGATAATAAGAATAATCTTCAATTCTGGCTTCTAAGGTATGTTTCATAAAACTTAAACACTCAGTTTTCATCACTGTGTTGCAGTAACTAAGCCTGTTTATAATAATAATTACAATAATAATAACAACAACAACAACCAATGTTAAGAGTCCTTGAAAATCATGATTATTCTCAAAGCTTGGACTTAAAGCATGATGAATGAATGGCAACCTCCTGGATCCCATTTTAAGTTAGTTCTACTTCCAAATAACACTTTTAAACAGTTTCAAATAACTTATTAGCCAGCATCCGCTTAGGAATTTTTTTCAGTGCTCTAAGGCATAACTTTTGGTATCAAAAAGCACAGTAAGGATTTCTGATTAGTTATGAATAAAAAAAAACAAGAATTAAAATACCAGAGGTTCCTGTGACAAGGCAAATATCCCCTTCGAGTAACATTCCCTCCAAAACTAAAGAAACATTTTATTTCCCCCCTCTAAGAGCTTATTAGGGAAAACAAATCACAATGTTTTTAGCGGAAGTGAAAAGAACAACAAAACCTACTGTATAAGTCACATGTTGCAAAAGCCGTTACTTAAGAGCAAAATGCAGCAAGTGTAATTAAGAGATAAACCACAATATAATCCTTTCTAAATCTTATGGTGTCCAAAGACATACTTCACAGCCTCCTGCATGGTAAGACACTTTTCAGATTCTGGAAGAATAGTTCCTAATTGCATTTGCCAATGTGTTACATCAAATGGACAGGATATGGTCTGTGCTACTGACCCAGCAAAACTACCCGTAAAGAAAACCAAAGACCCAGATGGCTTTATTGCTGAATTCTCCCAAATATTTAAAGAAAAAAATATTATTAAAGAAAAAAATAATACTGATTCTTCATAAGCTCTCAAAAAAACAGAACACTTCCCAGTTCATTCTTGATACCAAAATCAGACAAACCAGTATCTTTTATGCACATAAATGCAAAATTTCTCAACAATATACTAACAAAATGAAATCCACCAACATATAAAAAGAATTATACATCATTACCAAGTGAGATTTATCCTAGGAATGCAAGACTGTTTTTTAACATATCAAAAAACACAAAACAAAAATCACATAATGATGTAAATAGAAGCAAAAAAAAAAAAAGTTTTTCTCTACAAAATCGAAATTTTCATGACAAAAGCAATGACTAGGAATAGAAAGGAACTTCTATTTCTGGCAAAAAGCCTCTATGAAAACCCACAGGTAACATCATATTATTTAGTAGTTAAAGACCAAATGTCTTCCCTCAAAAGTGAGAATAAGACAAGGATGTCCACTCTCAACTCTTCTTTTTAACACTGTCCAAGAGGTTTCTTAGGCATTTAGGCCAAAAAAAAAAAAAAAAAAAAAAANGGGGTGGGGAGGAAAACGGGAGATGGCTGGAAGGAGGAGGATCCTAGGGGCACCTAACCTCACCTCGTCCCACAGATACACCTGATAACACATATCAGTGTAAATTACTCAGAAAACAGCCAAAGACTAGAAGCACAGACTCTTCACAGCTACATGTATAGAAGAGGTCACAATGAAGAGGGTAGAAAGGGCAAAGACAAGGCCAGGAGGGACCGTGTGGGGTGGAAAAGGGCAGGAACAAACCCCACCCCAGGCACCCCAGGTGCAGAGTGTAAGGACACAGTCTAAACCAAACTGACTCCATGACAGGCTTTAAGTTTCCCCTCTAAACTAGAAGGCCTAAGTTTCAGCTTCCCCAAAATATCAGGCAGCTACACACTGCCCAAGGCAGGAGAAACCACCCTTGCAACACCCAATCAGGAAAGGCCAGCGACCACCCTCCACATTACTAAGGGAGAGGCCTGGAGATAGAAACTATAGATAGGACCCTGTTACCTAATGTTAAAGTTAACCCGTTAGTCACTGAACAAGACCCCAGGCTCACTCTGTGATTGGTTGAATTTAAAGGTAAACGTTGTAATTGGATCCCGCCAAAAGTAACGAATACTCTAGACAATGTGTATGGTTAAACCCGCTGTCAATGATGTTGAATAATTATGATTGGATCACTGTTCCCATGTCACAACTTCTGTAACTCCCCCATCACAAACCCCATAAAAACCCTACTCTGCCCTTTGTTCGGGGCTCACAGCACGGATCCACCGCGCTGGTAAAGTCTGTGAGCCCGAGCTCGAGCCCGTAATAAAGCCCTTTGCCTCTGCGTGCGTTACTCGGTCTCCTCGGTGGTCTCTGGTTGTTGAGGATACTGCGACCTGGGTATAACAAGAGGACCTGCACTGAGAAGACAGATCTCCATAATAGTTAACTGTGAAAACCAGAGGGGCTTAATTTCTCAAGTTCTTACAAGCAGTGGTGCTTAACACCTGAAACTTTAAAAATTAGTGGGCTCAGCTCTGGGGAGGGCAATGGGAAACTAAGTCTCCTCCCTTAAAAAGGAAAGCACAACAAACAGCCCCACTGAGCAGTTTGGAAAACACCTGGGGTACACAAGAAAGAGATTTATTTATTAATCTCAAAGTGTGTGCTGGAGGAGCAGGTATCTTGGGAGCCTTCTCCAGGAACAAAAGAGCTGGTGGGCACCATTTCCCTCTCACTCCCCACAGCCTACATACGGGGACACCTGCAGGAACCAGTACAGTGTCAACACTCTCCACCTAGCTTGTTAACAGCGCCCCCATCTCCTGTGACATGCCTTCAGCAGCATTAACTTCAAAAGTGGTACCGCCAGCCTGGCCGTGTGCAAGCAGCCCCGATGGGGGCCAGCACCAATCCAAAGTGACTCCTGCCCAGCAGAAAGGGGACAACAACCAAACACATCAGTCTACTGGGGCCCCAGCAGTGGCCTGGGGCAGACATCTGGTCTGACAGCAGATGATGAAAGCTACTGATGAAAGCTTCTCAGGGAACAACACAGGGAGAGGTATCATGCAGTTTGGTGCTATCACAGCTCTGGAAAACACCTGGTCTAAGTCAATTCAAGCCCAAGGTGGCCCTGAGTGGCCCACTAACAACACAGGAAACAAAGTGTCCACAACAGGCAAAGAGAGCCACTGTAGATGTTGGATATAAGGCAAACGTGGCTCAGTGACAACAGTAGGGTATACATAACAAACATAAGAAATATCTCTAAAATGCCAGGCTCTGGTGAATAAGGTATACTGTGCTGCAGGGTACTATAGGACCTCTTCTTCCTAAGCCCTCTACTTTCAACAGCAGGAGACATAGGTGACTTTACTAATACATAGAAACAGACACAGAGACTTAGACAAAATGAGGAAATAGGAATATATCCCAAATAAAAGTACAGAACAAAATATCAGCAAAAGATCTAAACAAAACGGAGATAACTAATGTGCCTGATAGAAAACTAAAAGGAATGGTCATAAAGATACCCACTGGATTTAAGAGTGGAGGACCTAAGTAAGACCATCAACAATGACATAAAAACCATAAAAACAAACCAATCAGAGATGAAGAATTCAGTAACTGGAATTAAAAATACACTAGAGAAAATAAAGAGTAGACTAGAGGGAGTAGAGGAATAGATCAGCAATCGTGAGGACAGAGTAATGTAAAGTAATTGAGTTGAACAGGAGAGAGAAAAAAGAATAATTAAAATAGATTAAGGGAATTCAGCAACACTATCAAGCACAATAGCATTTGCATTATAGGGATCCCAAAAGGAGAAGAGAGAGAAAAAGGGACAGAAAATGTATTTGAAGAAATAATAGTTGAAAACTTCCCAAATCTGGAAAAGGAAACAAAAATACACATATATATACATACATATATATATCAATTAATCACAAATATAAACATATAGATAATAATACCATGATTGTAGGGGACTTTAATACTCCACTTACAGCAATGGACAGAATATTTAGGCAGAAAATCAGTAAGGAAACAATGGTTCTGAATGACACACCAGACCAGATGGACTTAACAGATATACTCAGAACTTTTCATCCAACAGCAGCAGAATACACATCTTCTCAAGTGCTCATGGAACATTCTCCAAAATAGATCACATATCGGGGTCACAAAACAGCCCTAAACAAATATAAAAGGATTGAGATCATATCATGCATATTTTCAGATCACAGCACAATGAAACTTGAAATCAACCACAAGAAAAATTTTGGAAAGCCCCCAGATACATGGAGGTTAAGAACATCCTACTAAAGAGTGAATGGGTCAACCAGGAAATTAAAGAAGAAATTTAAAAATACATGCAAGCAAATGAAAATGAAAACATGACAGTCCAAACCCTCTGGGATGCAGCAAAGGCAGTCCTAAGCGGAAAATACATTTCAATTCAGGCCTATCTCAAGGTCCCAACTATGCAACCTAACCTTACACCTAAAAGAGCTAGAAAAGGAACATCAAATAAAGCCCAAAGCCAGAAGAGGAAAGGAATTAATAAAGATTAGAGCAGAAATCAGTGATAGAGAATTGAAAAACAGTAACAATAGAACAGATCAATGAAACTAAGCTGGTTTTTTGAAAGAATAAACAAAACTGATAAGCCTCTAGCCAGACTTCTCAAAAAGAAAAGATGAGGGGCGCCTGGGTGGCTTAGTCGGTTAAGCGTCCGACTTTCGCTTAGGTCATGATCTCTCGGTTCGTGGGTTCGAGCCCCGCGTCGGGCCCTGTGCTGACTGCCAGCTCGGAGCCTGGAGCCTGTTTCAGTCTGTGACTCCTTCTCTCTCTGGCCCTCCCCTGCTCACGCTGTCTCTCTCTCTCTCCTAGAAATAAATAAAACATTAAAANAAAAAAAAAAAAAAAAAGAAAAGATGACCCAAACAGATAAAATCATGAATGAAAAGGGAGAGATCACAACCAACACCACAGAAATACAAACAATTATCAGAGAATACTATGAAAAATTATATACTAACAAACTAGACAATCTGGAAGAAATGAACAAATTCCTAGACACCCACACACTACCAAAACTCAAAAGGGAAGAAATAGAAAATGTGAAAAGATCATAACCAGCGAAGAAATTAAACCAGTTATCAAAAATCTCCCAACAAATAAAAGTCCTTGGCCAGCTGGCTTCCTAGGGGAAATCTACCATACATTTAAGTAGAGTTAATACCTATCCTTCTCAAGAGGCTTCAATAAAAAAGAAACAGAAGGAAAGCTTCCAGACTTATTCTATGAAGCCAGCACTACTTTGATTCCCAAATCAGATAGAGACCCCACTAAAAAGGAGAATTACAGGCCAATATCTCTAATGAATGCGGATGCAAAAATTCTCAGTAAGATACTAGCAAATCAAATTCAACAGTATATTAAAAGAATAATTCACCACGATCAAGTGAGATTCATTCCTGGGCTCTAGGGCTGGTTCAATATTTGCAAATCAACCAATGTGATATATCACATTAATAGAAGAAAAGACTGGGGCACCTGGGTGGCTCAGTCGGTTAAGCGTCCGACTTTGGCTCAGGTCATGATCTCGTGGTTCATGGGTTTGAGCCCCGCGTCGGGCTTTGTGCTGACAGCTAGCTCAGAGCCTGGAGCCTGCTTCAGATTCCGTGTCTCCCTCTCTCTCGGACCCTCCCCTGCTCACGCTGTCTCTCTCACACAAATAAATAAAACATTTAAAAATTTTTTAAAAAACAGAAGAAAGGATAAGAACCACAAGATCCTGTCAATAGATGCAGAAAAAGTATTTGACAAAATACAGTATCCTTTCTTAATAAACACCCTCAAGAAATTTGGGTTAGAAAGAACATATCTTAACATCATAAATGCCACATATGAAAGGCCCACAGCTAACATCATCCTCAACGGGGAAACACTGAGAGCTTTCCCCAAGATCAGGAACACAACAGGGATGTCCACTCTCACCACTGTTGTTTAACATAGTGTTGGACGTCCCAGCCTCAGCAATCAGACAACAACATGAAATAAAAGGCGTCCAAACTGGCAGTGGCAGAAGAGGAGGAGGAGAGGAAGGAGGAAGAGGAAGGGGGAGAAGGAGGAAGGGGAGAAAGAAGGGGGGAGGAGGGGAGAGGAAGATGAAGAAATATGCAGAGAACTGTTAGAAAAGGAGGATCGAAGATGTGGCGCCTAGCTGACTCAGCTGGTAGAGCACCCACCCTTGACCCCTGGTTATGAGTTTGGACCCCACATTGGGTATAGAGATCACTTAAAAATAAAATTTTTTAAATTTTAAAAAGCTACTATGACTCATGAATAATATAAACATCCATCTAAAAATTCTAAGAGAATCAACGGAAAAACTGTTAGTATGAGAGGTAATTAAAGAAGCTAAATATCGGCATGTGGGTGGCTCAGCTGGTTGAGTGTCTGACTTCAGCTCAGGTCATTATCTCATGAATCGTGAGTTCAAGTCCTGCAGCAGGTTCTGCACTGAGACCGTGGAGCTGTCTGCTTCAGATCCTCTGTCTCCCTCTCTCTCTCTGCCCCTTCCTAGCTTGAACTCTCTCTCTCTAAATATATATATCAAAAATAAGCAAATACTGGGACACCTGGGTGGCTCAGCTGGTTGAGTGTCTGACTTCGGCTCAGGCCATGATGTTGCACATGAGTTTAGCTTCAGTCCTTCTATCTTGACCCAGAGTTTACCTTCTGGGCCTGCACTCCGAGGGCTACATGACTATCCCCAGGTACACGGGGGGGAAAAAACAAGTATAAGGACAAGGGTTAATGTTCTTTGTTAGTGGTTGTTTATAACGTAGTTTGCATACCTTGTTCTCAAGATAACTACTCCTTTGAAACTCCCCTATAGCCCTAACCCTTTCCTTCAAAATGACAAATGTTATCCTGCATCCCAGGATAAGGGCCACTCTCCTTATTGCTTTGTAGCCTTTTGCAATAACCACTCAATTCTGCTTCTGCATTGCCCGCTTGCCTGCTTACTCATTATAAAAAGCCCTAAGCCCTTGGACTCAGGGCTGCACGTTTAGAGTTCTGTGTTAATTCTGTGCGGTCCCTGACGGTAATAAAGACTCCCTTAATTTGACTTCAGTGGTCTCAGGTGGTCTCTGTGTCTCTCCGTGCAACAATGATCTCGTGGTTCAGGAGTTCAAGCCCTGTATCGGACTCTGGGCTGACAGCTCATATAGCCTGGAGCCAGATTCGGATTCTGTGTCTCCCTCTCTCTCTGCCCCTCCCCCACTCACACTCTGTCTCATCTCTCAAAAAATGAATAAATGTTAAAAAAATTAAAAATAGGGGCTCCTGGGTGGCTCAGTCAGTTAAGCATCCGACTTCGGCTCAGGTCATGATCTCGCAGTCTGTGGGTTCTGTGCTGACAGCTCAGAGCCTGGAGCCTGCTTCAGATTCTGTCTCCCCCTCGCCCTCTGCCCCTCTCCCGCTCACACTCTGTCTGTCCATCTCTCAAAAATAAATAAAACGTTAAAAAAATTTTAAATAAACATTTTTAAAAAGCTGAATATCAATCGATGTATAATCAATACTCTTCTAACACACCAGCAACAACTACTTAGAAACAGAACAAAATACCAACAAGAACATAAAATACTCAGAAATAAAGCTCATAAAAAACGTACACAACTTTAATGGAGAAAGAGTAAACTGCCAAAAGACAAAACAGACCTGAAACAGTCTTAAGCATAGGAAATTTAGTATCTCCAAGATGTCAATTCTTCATAAATTAACATAAAAAGTCTGTAAAATCACAATAAATCCAATATAACCCTTCTTCATAGTTGATAAGCATATTCTACAATTCACACAAATTAGTAAAGGTCAACAATAGTGAAGACAACCTTTTAAAGGTGGAAAGATTTGTTCTACCACACAATTCAGCTTATTATAAAAATATAGCAATTCAGAATATAATTGAAGGAATACACAAACTGCAGATAAAAGGAACAGTACAGAATCCCAAGACTTATATGCATACATCGATCTGCCATATGACAGAGGTGGCATTACAAGACAGTGGAAAAGGACAGACAATTCAATGACTTGCACAGGGACAACTGGCTTGGGAATAAAAGTACAAGGGACACACAAAATGAATTCCAAAGACTTAACTTCAAAAACAAAAGAGTAAGAACCTTGGAGTAAGCAAGGATTTCTTAAGAAAACAAAAGGGAAAGGATGATCTATGCGTACAGAATTTGAAAACCTCTTGACCAGAAAAAAGAAAAAACAAAAACAAACAGAAAAGTGATATAAGTGTAACTGTATACAGCACCAGAAAAGGTAGTTTGAAAGTCTACAGCTAAACTATAAAATCACATTACTTGGGCTCCAGTAATCTCACTTCTAGGAATCTCCCTGGAAAAACATTTGCAGAGGTGGGTATACAGACATTCATACAGGTGTTCACTAAAGTACTCTTTGTAATAACACAATATTGGAAATAAATGACTTGTTCATCAACAGAACTAAATAAAAGTGTAGCACTTCCGAGGATGAAAGGTCTAGCACAACAGTGTAAAAGACAGTACTAGACTCTTTTATTTTTTTAATTTTTTAAAATGTTTTATTTATTCTAGGAGAGAGAGAGAGAGGCAGCGTGAGCAGGGAAGGGTCAGAGAGAGAGGGAGATAAAGAATCTGAAGCAGGCTCCGGCTCTGTGCTGGCTGTGTGGAGACAAGCACTCCACCTCATGCTGGGGTAGGACGCTCAACCCTTGGCCATGGGGTCTGAAATACAGAAAGCAGGGGTGGGCCTGACGAATTAGGCAGAACAAAGGGGTATACATTAAGCAATGAACAGAGACAGATAGTCCTTCACAAGGCAATACGCCCAGAGTGCTCCTTATCTCTTTGCTAGGAAATGTTCCCAGTTCAAGGTCACTCTGAATGCAAGGAGAAGCTGCTCTTGACCGCCTTGCCCATCAATAACAAAACACACTACGTTAAAAAAAAAAAAAAAATTCCTAGATGTAATCACATAAAGAAATCTAAAATCATATACGCGTCTAAGTGTACGTATGTGTGCTATACATATAAGTACTCAAAGGAATTTAAGATGGCTTGGACGGTTCACAAAAACCCTTACTGAATATAAGAGTGGAGAGTCTGACAACAGTAGTTAAAGGAACCTTCAGTTTATTTGTAGTTATTCATTTTTCAATATAACATTTGACACTAGGCCTCTCTCTCTCCTTTCTTTTAAAAATGCATCTAAATAATAATGATTACAAGGGGCGCCTGGGTAGCTCAGTAGGTATCTGACTTCGGCTCAGGTCACGATCTCATGGTTGGTGGCTTCAGCCCAACATCAGGCTCTCTGCTGTCAGCTCAGGGCCTGGAATGTGCTTCAGATTCTCTCTCTCTGCCCCTCTCCCACTTCAGTGCTTGCTTTCTCTCTCTCTCTCAAAAATAAATGAACATTAGATCTCTGCTGAGGGTCGCCGCCGTTTCCTGCTTCAACAGTGCTGACACAGAAGCCGGCGCTCGACCACCCGCCTCGCCCCGGCCGCCCAGAGCCAGCCCTCCGCCATTTCCTCACAGCGCCCTCGGACCGCCCCAAGGCCCCGCCGCCGCCACGACGACCGCGTCCCCCTCGCAAGTGCGCCAGAACTACCACCAGGACTCAGAGGCCGCCACCAACCGCCAGATCAACCAGGAGCTCTACGCCTCCTACGTCTACCTGTCCATGTCTTACTATTTGGACCGTGATGATGTGGCTTTGAAGAACTTTGCCAAATCTATCCTTCACCCATCTCATGAGAGGAAACATGCTGAGAAGCTGATGAAGCTGCAGAACCAACTAGGTGGCCGGACCTTCCTCCAGGACATCAAGAAACCAGGCCGTGATGACTGCGAGAACGGTCTGAACGCGACGGCATGCGCGTTACACTTGTAAAAGAGTGTGAATCAGTCACTACTGGAACTGCACAAGCTGGCCACTGACAAAACAGCCGCCACTTGTGCAACTTCATCGAGACGCATTTCCTGAAAGCAGGTGAAATCCATCAAAGAATTGGGTGACCACGTAACCGACCTGCGCAAGATGGGGGCCCGGGAATCGGGCATGGCAGAGTACCTCTTTGACAAGCACACCTTGGGAAACAGTGATAACGAGAGCTAAGCCTTAGGCTGTCCTCCCATGGGTGACTTCCTTGGTCACCGAGGCAGTGCATGCATGTTGGGGTTGCCTTTCACTTTTCTATAAGTTGTATCAAAACATCTACTTAACTTCATTTGTGCCAGTCCTTCAAATAAAGTAATTTTGTAACCAAAATAAATAAATATTTTTTAAAAAGGAAAATGATGACTGCAAAAATGCCAAAATGTTAGAAGTGCTTAACCTGGTGTATCGGAAATATCCCTCCCTGTTACTTCGCTCATTATATGTTTTGTCTTTTCCCATTTTCCAAAAATAATAAGTAAATTATAAGGCAAGTTTTAAAAATTATACTTATTAACTAGTTAAGACTTAAAATAAGGCATATGCACAAAAAATTTCCTTAGCCTTGCTGTTAGAGTGTTCTCAGCCATTAACTTCTCCAGTAGGTGGGATAAAGTCTTTGCCTTCCTATTTATCAATGTCCCCCGAATTTTTACATGTCACTTTTATAATCACCAAAGTGATCAATAATTCTCTTTAACAAACACAGCAAATGAGTATCAATCAGCTCCCAGGACAGAAGGGACAAGCACTGGGGGGTGTGGAGGGGAGCACAGCCTTGAGGGGTACTGAGAGCAAATGGTGGTTGCCACTCAAAAACTAGAAAGAGAAAAACAATCCCACATGACCTTAGTTCTCCTTCACCACCAAATCTGTGACCAAAAAAGAAGGCTGTAGGAATTAAGAGACCAACGTAGGACACGACCTGGCAAACAGGAAGAAAATGAAAAGAGAAAAATACTACCCTTAAACACAACATGCAAGAAAAAAGAAAGACCAAGAATATCAAAACAAAGATGAAACAAAGAGTCCACAAAAAAGGGTAAGCTAAATAGTAGGTGGTGGTTCCTCTTGTAAAATGGCCCATAACTCAGTGCACCAAGTCACAAATGATGTTCACCTTCCCCTGAAACCACACTCCATCTCCTGCAACCGTAAAGGAGTTTAAAGATCTTGTTTCACTCCGAAGCCATCCCCTACTTGGTTGGAAACCAATACCTATTCAGCATCCCCCAGACTCAGCCAGTGCTGTCAGATCAGATGAAAAAGAATGTCTAACTGCAGACAGAAAGAGGCTCACGCCAGAAAGCACGCTGCCATCCTGCTAACACACACAAAAAAACGACACTCCTGCTCTCAGGGCATGAAGAGTCAGTCAGGTATGAACTCCATTAAGGATCATGCACGCTGAGGAGTCAGCTGAAGTTCTGGCAGAGAAATGAAGCTTTGATGTGGACAAAGAGGGGAGAAAAAGAAGAAGAAGTATTTGAGAAAACAAATGCAAAGGATAAGGAGGGAAATGGTAAAGCCTTAAGTGGCTGAAGGCCTACAGACACACTTGAAGACCAGCAACAAGAAAAGAAGGCTGAGAGGAGCAGGAGGGGCTCCAGCTTGAGCCCCAGCAGCAGGAACGACGGCTCAGAGGCGGCTGAAAGTCACAGCAAGAGGGACAGAGACTTTCCCCAACAAACCTGCAGGACACACTGCACAAGAGGAAGAAACACAAGTACGACAGGACCAGGAAGCTGCTCACAGTGACCAGAAACCCGCCAGCGAGGCTAAAGAGAATGAACTTGAGCCCAGAGACACATGTTTTGAAGGCAGGCACCCAGCAGGAAACATAAATGCCAAGGCTTCTCTCAGGAAACGGAGACCCGCAGCACAAGGAGCACCAAGCGGCTGCTACAGAAATGTCCAAAGAGACCACTGAGGTATGTGGACAAAGATGATGAGAAGGCTGACTGACAGGAAAATGAGGGCGAAAGCCAGGGAACCTGGCAAGGGGTTCCAGGCCTTGAATCAGAGCAAGGGTTGGCCCGGCCTCTGCAACCAGGAACATGGAGAAAGCTCAAGACCTGCAGGGCCTTTCAGAGCCTGGAGACACTCAGAGCACAGTAAAGACAGGGGGCCAGTGAGCTGAACCTGCCCAGTTAAACTCAGGTTTCCTAAGGCCTCAGGGTTTCTCCATGTCCCAACCAGCTTTTGAGAACAGAAAACTTCACCCATCCCAGGCCTAGGAGGCAACCTGTGCCTATCCGGCCATATCTCCCAGAGCTTCATGCCTTAACCCCAGTCTCGATCCTACAATGACAATGGCTTTGTAAAAACAGGGGAAACCCCAAGCAATCATCTGGGCATTTTTCAGGGACGTTTTCTTTTCTTGTCATTTTGCTTCTTCGGCTCATGCCCAATGTAATTTCGTTTTCTTTTCAAATCCTCATTTAGCAGCTTCTTAGTCCCGGGTTTTTCCTACCACTGTGAAGGCATGTACGCTTTATTTTATATGCTGATAAGGAAACAGGAAAGACTGCTTCCAGGACATAATTAAGGTGTTACCTTATACTTAAACACAGAAAACAAGGAAGAAGTGAGCTCAAAGCTAGCGCCCAAAACTTGGTTTCTCAATATCCTTCTCCAATAAACCATGACCATGGAGAAAGGAACTAGGGCTCCGTGGAGACGTGGTGGTCTCCAGGGCTGGGGGAGGGGAGACACAACATAACTGTTGTATGGTGCCAGAGAGTCAGGGAAAGACACCAAAAAGGACGTGGACACTCTAAGTGACACAGGAGCCGCTGCAAAGAGCCCCCAGTGGCCAAAGCTACAATAATTTAAGCAACGAATTAAGTACCATTAGCACTGCATCACAGCCCAAAGGATACGTATCCAACATCACACAGTTCTAACTAACTGAAGAAACAAAGGGAAAGAAGGCACAACTCTTCCTCTGAATATATTCCAATTACTATCTGTAGGAGGAATAACAGAAATGAAAGTCAAAATTAGACCTTTTCAGTGTTAAGATCCACCAAGAAGGCTACTTAGTGGGTGAAAGGGTAGGAAAAACAGGATAATACTATGCAAGGTCTCAAAGTAGTTTCCCCCAAATAATCACTAGTGACAAAGGGAAAGACAGTATCTTTGCAATGGTGACACATGGAAGACACCACTAGATCAAAATTAGTATCGACAGTAGTAAGACATATCAACATTATCCTCAATTGAAGCAGGGAAAAACATGACAAAACCAAAGTGAAAATCATTCTAAAAATACCAATACAACATACTTCAAAAGCGTCAAGGTCATGAAAAACAAGGAAAGATGGAGAGACTGCCACATATTGAAGGAAAACAAGAAGACGTGGCAACTAAATGGAATGATGGAAAGGGATTCTAGATTGGATCCTGGGACAGAAAAAGGTCATTAGTGAGAAACTATTGAACTCTATCTATAATGAACGTCAGCAGTTTAATAGCACTGTACATTGTAAATTTCTTAAGTCTCATGACTTGTACTACGGTTACGCAAGATATTAACTTTAGGCAAACTGGTTAAAGAATATAAGGGAATTCTGTACAGTTTCTACAATCCTCTCTAAGTCTACAATTCAAAAGAAAAAGGTTTTTGGTTTTCACTCAAATGTTTGTTTATTTTTGAGAGAGAGAGAGAGAGAGCGCACGAGCGAGCACGGGAGGGGCAAAGAGAGGGAAACACACAATCCGAAGCAGGCTCCAAGCTCTGAGCTGTCAGCAGAGAGCCCAACATGGTGCTGGAACTCATGCACAATGAGATCATGACCTGAGCCTCAGTTGGATGCTTAACCAATTGAGCCACCCAGGAGCCCCAAGAAAAAGGGTTTTGAATGGAAGAACCCTTGTCATTTTTTTCTGATTTATTTCTATCTTAGATTTTTTTTAAAAAGTGGCAAAGACAGGGGCGCCTGGGTGGCTCTGTCAGTTAAGCGTCCGGCTTAGGCTCGGGTCATGATCTCACGGTCCGTGGGTTCGAGCCCCGCTTCGGGCTCAGTGCTGACAGCTCAGAGCCTGGAGCCTACCTCGGATTCTCGGTCTCCCTCTCTCTGACCCTCCCCTGCTCACGCTGTCGCTCTCTCACTCTCTCTCAGAAATAAATAAAATATTTTTTAAAAAGTGGCAAAGATATTAAATACTGTTATTCTTATCTCCAATTCAGATTCATTCCTTTATTAATTTACTATTTATTGAGCACCAACTATGCCCCAGGCACTAAGGACTACTTAAGAATAAGGATACCAAAAACAAAACACAAAAAGAAACCAAAACAAACAAAAAACACCACTGCCTTGCAGAGCCTACAGGAAGACAGGAAAGGAAGAAAACAGGCATGTTACACAGTGTCTGGTGTGATGCAGTGCATAAAACAAGGAAGGAAGAGGTTCAAGATCAGGCAAGGAAAAGTTTAAGCTGAAAAATTCAGTCTCGTAGAGTGCATCATGATTCACCTGGGAGTTCTTTCCAATCGTTTCTGAACAAAAATCCTGAAGACTGCCAAATAAGGTAAGTTATGGTTACTATACGTTAGGTACGTCTACTCCCAAGCAAGTCTGACATCACAGATGCTTATGCACTAATACTTCCCGGACACAGGAGCCTCAGAAAACTTAAAGTGGCAGAGTTAGTAGTTTTGATGCTGTGGTCAGTTTCCTTTCTAAGTATACTGAGGCTTTATCTTCAAAACATCCCCATCATTTCGACCTACAGTAAGGATTACATTTTTTAACCAAAATTTGTCTGCCTTAACATGACGTATAAGAGCACCCTCAATCGTCAGACCCGCAATACACACACACATACACACACGTGTACACAAATGCAAGTTCTCTGAAATTCCTTCATCAAATTATGACTGAAACCACTCACTGACATGTCCTTGCAATTAATGTACCTCGTGAACTACATACAGTTCCAAACAGGGTGCTGCTCTTTCCTGGCCACCACTTTTAACCTACAGAGGGCCATTCTCATGCAAGTCAGAGACAGTACAGTGGTTGTACCTTAGCTTTGAAAACTCCCTGTTAACTATAAAATCTTTAAAAATATATACTAAAAAAGTTAAACCTCCCTTTTATATACTACATTTTCATTTTGAAAAGAAGCAATCGCCCCAATGCACACGATTCTGCTATGGTTCTGCACAAATATCACTTGTTGAGCACTGCGGCTTCTCGTAACGCGTACTATGAAAAATAAACTGCAAAGAAAATGTGTTCTTTTAATTATACTCACAGAAATATGGCTCGGCGGTGTCGTGACGCTAGTACCAATTCTACCACTATGTGAACAAATGCATTCCGCCGCTTGAAGGCATCATAATTTTCAAAACGCAAGAGTATAAATGTACTTAATGCCACTGAATTTTGCCACACTTTAAAATGGCTCAAGTGGTCAATTTTATCGCATCCTAAGGTAAATATTATGTAAGTTTTAGCACTATATTTTCGTATCACAATAATACGAAGCTTTTAAAGACCACAGTTTGATCCCATTTCGAAACAAAGATATATACACATGCACACGTATATGAATTTGCATAACTGTGAGCAAGTTTTTAAACGTCGGGAAGCGTCAGACGAAACTATTTGCCGACTGCGGTTACTCTCACTTTTCTGGCACCCACCCACGTCATCTAATTGTCCCTAATGAGTGTGCTTTGTTTGCATAATTGGGAGAAAGGATAAAGCACAGAAGCCTTTACTCCCAACTCTGCCCAGAGCTGCAAAGCGCTTCCAGACTACACGCCTCACCTCAGCGGGGACCGGGTCCCAGACACGCCAGACCACCCGCCCCGGGCGCAGCCTCCAGGCCGGGCCTCAGCCAGCCCCCCGCCGCCTGACCCCCGCCGCCCCCGGAGGGGCCGAGCGCCCCCGCCGCCCTCCCGAGCCGTGCACCCGCACAGCGGGTGCCCCCGCACGCCCTCGCGCCCCGCCGGCCGCTCACCGACTCCCCGGGTCCCCGACAGCCAGTCCTCCAGCCACACGGCCGGCTCAGGGGCCGTGGCCTAGCGTCCAACTCTCTGCCGCCCAGGTCGCGCACGCGCACCGCCGCCCCGGGCCTCGGCGGCCTCTCTAGGAAGCTGGGAGGGCCAACGTCTCGACTTCTCCCTGGCGCCAGCGCAGTGCTCAGCCTCCTGTGAGCGGCCTGAGGCGTCCTCAGCAACCCTCTCTTCCCCACTGGACGCCTGCCCTCCACTCCAACGCCCTGTCAGGCCCCAGAGCTCTATCAGCCTTGCCCAATTTGCCCATATTCCCTCCAGCGTCTGTGCCCGGCTGCCCTCCAGGCCTCGGTCCCCCAGGGAAGAATAGGATCCAACGCGGGGGCACCAAGATCTACCGGGCCTCTTCTGGCCAAAGGGAGAGCTACTATGGGGGCCGCTCCTGACTCCAGGAACCTCTTTCCCCATCACCACCACGTCTAGGGGTACTTGCTGGTGTCCAGCCACAGGCACTCGAAACTCACCCTCCCACGGCCCCTAGTTATTTTCCCCCTGAACAAAAATTTAATCCTGAATGCCTTTTAAAGTTCTTTTTTTTTGGCTCCTATTCAGCAAATCCCAAGTCGGGCAGCATCCAGTCTAGCAGACAGAATGGAAGGAGCTAGAAGAACTATACAATGCTAGAGATTTCACAGGTAGAAGGGAACAGGAAAATTTTAGATTAGGCAAAAACGTAGATTGCTGATTGCAATATTACTTTCCTTAAGGGGATGCCAGGGTTTTATCAGGTAGATTACCTAACTCATGATAATCAGGAAATTCTTGACTGACTTGTTAAAGGCAAAGAACCCAAAACAGGGTCACTGATCTTATGCTAAGAAAAAACCTCAGGAGCCAGCCAACGAGGAAGGAAAACGGAGTCAAATCTTTATTTAGGTTTGCAAAGCAGGAAAGGCAACCCAACTCAGTTGGCTTGCCCGTCTGAAGAGGACAAGGGTAGGTGGTATTTTTAAGGCTTAAACCCACACGGGAGGAAAATTTCCCGTTGGCATGGGCTGCTCAGCGATTGGTTGACCTTTTTTGCTCAGTATTGTGAGATGGGAGGACTTTTCTGGTGTCTAACCCTCAAGATGCTTATCATGATTCCAAGAAAGTTCTGCTCTTCTAAGGATTTCACAGAACAGTGGCTGTTGCAAGATGGAGTCAGAGTGTCAACCCTACCCTGGCCCCCTTATTCTTCCCCTCACGTCACCAAACTGAAACTTAGTTGCAGTTTTGGCTGTCCCCAAACAGAATATTAAACCATCAGTAATTTCCTAATCAGCATTAGTTAGGTAACCGGCCTGTTGAGAGTCCCTGGGTCCTCATAAAAAAGTAGCCTTGTAAGTTCCAATCCACCTTTTTTTCCTGTGTAATATTCTTATTTCTGTTCCCCTCTGTCTATAAAATGTATTGCCCCGCATGGCTCTCTGAGGCTTCTTTCTATCTACTAGACTGGATATTGCCTGACTTCTGAATCACTGAATAGGGCCAATTAGATCTTTAAAATTTGAATTTTGTTCTTGAACTGACTGGTTTCAGATTCCATTTCTGGGAGACCAAAATGCAAGTAAGTTACCAAAACTGTTAAGTAAGTTAAGTGTTATTTTGGTGATGGGGTTGGGGGTGAGGGGTGTAGCATAAGCAACTCCATTTTGGTCCTGTTGTCTTGTCTTTACCAATTACCCCCATTTTAATCAGACTCTCAGCCTGAGAGGTGTCATCAAAAATTTAACACATTAATGCACTACTCCCCGATATCACCCTGGAGTTCTCACAGGTTTTTCGGAATCTCTGTGTGGTAATCATGGGCCACAATGTCAAATTCAGATTCTTTAAATTGGTTATTCTCTCTGTTACTTTTCTGACTTTGAAAAAAAGTTTTTAATGTTTTACTTATTTTTGAGAGAGAAAGAGATGGAGTGCAAATAGAGGAGCGGAGAAAGAGAGAGGGAAACAGAGAATCCAAAGCAGTCTCCAGACTTGAACTGCCAGCACACAGCCCAACATAGGGCTTGAACTCATCAACTGTGAGATCATGACCTGAGTCGAAGTTGGACCCTTAACTGACTGAGCCACCAAGGTGACCCAGGGGCCTTCTTTAATTAGAAGATGTGGACCCAAGATTCAAGGCCCTGAAATCTGGCTATTGTGTATATAGTGAAGAGGAACTGGTATGGTCTCTTTCTCAGAGGTTGAAGGGCCGTCTTTCTTCTTAGTGATGCCAAGTCAAAAGAGTGAGAGCGGGTACCTGGGTGGCTCAGTTGATGAAGCATCCAACTTTGGCTCAGGTCATGATCTCCTGGTTTGAGCCCTACATTTGGCTCCACACTGACAGCTCAGAGCCTGGAGCATGCTTTGGATTCTGTGTGTGTGTCTCTCTCTGCCCCTCTATCCCTGTGTCAAAATAATAAATTAGCATTGTTAAAAATAACAAAAAAGAAGAGTGTGAGCAAGTTGGAGAGTCATAAACAGGAATCTAGAAAAATTAAAAATCTAGGAGCGCCTGGGTGGCTCAGTTGGTTAAAGTGTCTGACTTTGCTTCAGGGCACGATCTCATGGTTCATGGGTTCAAGCCTCGCATCAGGTTCTGTGGTGACAGTTCAGAGCCTGGAGCCTGTTTCAGATTCTGTGTCTCCCTCTCTCTCTGTCCCTCCCTTGCTCGCACTCT
Organism: Hyaena hyaena; assembly: GCF_003009895.1. Classification (NCBI taxonomy): domain Eukaryota; kingdom Metazoa; phylum Chordata; class Mammalia; order Carnivora; family Hyaenidae; genus Hyaena; species Hyaena hyaena. The sequence continues at coordinate 4,319,825 of NW_024080677.1, read as the reverse complement.
GTCTCTCTCTGTCTCAAAAATAAATAACTATTAAAAACATTTTTTAAAGAAAAATTCAAAATCTAGACCAGTTTACAGGTAGATAACAAAACCTCAAAGACAATGAACAGGACAAGAATCTGATATTCACAAGAGTGCGTAATAGTTTTTACTGAAACATAATTTTCCTATTCACAATTACTCCAATTTTTATAAAAAAAATAATCACAGACTAATTTGTTTGTAAAATTAGTCTAGTCTTATTAAACTTGGCTTGGTTATTTACATAAGTACAATGAAAATAGTAACCGATCAGACTTTTTAAAAGTCTGTTTTGCTAAAATTTCTTACAAGGACTCTTAGATTGGAATTTTAGAAGCCTCTTGAGGCTAGGAAGCCAAGCCAATGATTTGCTAGATGTCATATACCTATAGATTTGGGTGATTTTTCTCTTTCTTGTAGTTTGGAAATATCTTGATATTTGTGGGACTGCCAGGTAATGACCCTTCTTCCTCAAATGGTAAGACTGGGAAACCTACAAGAAAAATACTGAGAGTTTCCGTAGGCCTTTATTGGCTCCTTTATAAAGCCAACCTTAGTTTCTTCTTTTTCAATGTGTATTTATTGATTTGGAGAGGGGGGGGGGTTCATGTGTGTGCAAGCGGGGAAGGGCAGAGAGAATCCTAAGGCTGAATCCTGCCCTCCTGTGCACTCCCTCCCCTCACCCCCCACTCCTCGGCTGCTGGCAGTGAGCAAGGCTCCATTGCAGGGCTTGATCTCAGGAACCATGAGATCATGACCCGAGCCATAAATCAAGAGTCAGACTGTTAATTGATTGAGCCACCCTGGTGCCCCTAAAAACTGGTTATATTCAATTCTGTGCACATCATTTCAAACTATGCCATTTTAGCCAAAGCTGTGGCTGTAAAACCAGTGTGTCCATTGTGTCCTCTTACAAGGAGAATCGATTTTTGTTGAGTTTATGCATCTCATTATAGTCTAAAGAAAAATACTTCATAAGAGTTTCAAAATCCTGAAGGGATTAAGTAGGTAGGAAAAAAAGATAAATGAAACTTAATTCTGTTTACAAAGGTATAATTTACCAAATTACTGTAGGGTATATATTTAGCTTATGAGAAAAAAGTATAGATCTCCTTAAATCTGGAAAACAAAATTTAAAGAACTAGCAATGTTTCAAACAAAGAACTAAAAATTATAATCATCTTCATCAGTTCATTTATTTTTCTCATATTCAGTCATTTTACATTCATTTATTTCTTTTATCTAACAAATTTTTCTTTCAAATTTTTCTTTTTTGGGGGGAATTACTGGAGGGTATTTATTTATTTTTCAAAATTTTATGTAAACTCTAGTTAACATGTAGTGAAATATTGGTTTCAGGAGTAGAATTTAGTGATTCATCACTTACATCTAACCCCCAGTGCTCGTCCTTAATACAAGTGCCCTCATTAATACCCATCACCCATTTAGCACATCCCTCATCCACCTCCTTCCATCACCCTTCAGTTTGCTCTCTATCATTAAGGTCTCTTATAGTTCGTTTCCCTCTCTCTTTTCTCCATTTCCATATGTTCATCTATTTTGTTTCTTAAATAGCATATATGAGTGAAATCATATGGTATGTATCTTTCTCTAAACTTATTTCGCTCTAGCTCCATCCATATCACTGCAAATGGCAAGGTATCCTTCCTTATGATGGCTGAGTAATATCCCATTGTGTATATATACCACATCTTCTTTATCTACTCATCAATCAATGGCCATTTGAGCTCTTTCCACAGTTTGGCATTGTTGATAATGCTGCTATAAACATCAGTGTGCATGTACCTCTTTGTACAAAAATCTGTATTTTTGTATCCTTTCGGTAAATACCTAGTAGTGCAATTGCTGGATCCAGGGGTAGTTCTATGTTTAGCTTTTTGAGGAACCTCCATACTGTGTTCCAGAGTGGCTGCAGCAGTTTGCCATCCCACCAACAGTGTAAGAAGGTTCCCCTTTCCACATCCTCACCAGCATCTGTTGTTTCCTGTATTGTTTAGGTTAGCCCATCTGAAGGTGTGAGGTGGTATCTCATCGTGGTTTTGATTTGTGTCTCCCTGATGATGAGTGATGTTGAGCATCTTTTCATGTGTCTTTTGGCCTTCTGTATGTCTTTGAGGAAATGTCTATTCATGTCTTCTGCCCATTTCTTACCTAGATTATTTGTTTTGTGGGTGTTGAGTTTGATAATTTCCTTATAGATTTTGGATACTGTTTATCAGAGATGTCATTGGCAAATATCTTCTCCCATTCTATAGGCTGCCTTTTAACATGGCTGATTTGTTTCCTTCACTGTGCAGAAGCTTTTTATCTTGATCAAGTGCCAATAGTTCAGGTTTGCTTTTGCTTCCCTTGCTTCCACAGATGTTTTCAAGTAAGAAGTTGCTATGGTTGGGGTCAAAGAGGTTCCTGTTTATGTTTTTGGTCTTTTCACTGCAGCCCTCTATCATGTCTCTTTTGTTCCATCTGCATTTATAGGAAGAATATGAGTGTCATGGCTCTGAGCCGGTTTTCCAGAGGCGGGGGTAAGGACAGGGTAGTAAGGAGGGTTATAAAGACTCAAGGGCAAGTTTCCAAGGAAAACTAAAGTCCCTGTCTGAGAGAGGCACTGCCCAGAGAAATAGCGATGATCCAAAATATGAAGGCTAAGAATGTTCTCAAAGATCAACAACAGGCAAAAATGAGGGTCAAAACTTATACCAGAAAGTCAGAGCTGAATGGTCCCTGGACTATATATAACTTGAAAAAACTTGGTGGCATTATAGCTGGAGAAGCAGACACAAACCAGTGTAACGTTTAATACGTACACATGGTTATGAAGCTGGGAAGCTGTTTCCTGGACCTGCTTTGAAAGCATAAGCAGAACTATAGTTATATAATTGCATTATTAACTTAGCTCCGTGTTGTGTTTTCTTATCCACCTAATCACCTCTTAACCTTGTGCACAATCACTGACTTTGCCCTTTTGACTCCCATTTCTTGTTTATCTACTGATTTAGAAACCTAGTGGGGACCAGACAGTAATATTTGTCTTGAAATTATGACATACCTGATCATATCATGTCCCATATGGCATCTCATTGTTCAGAAGAACACATACCCCCAGATTATTTCAAGGCATCCCCTCTCAAGGTTTCAAAGAATCCCCGACCCTCCTCTCATGTATTCAGCTCCATCTCTAAATATATATAATCTATCCCTAGGCTCAACAGGCCAAGGCAGCTTTGGGAATGATCCCCTGCCTCCTCACTGGGTTGCCCTTCTGATAATAGTTTTCTTTGCTTCTAAAGTGGTGTCTCAAACATTGTCTTACTGTGCATTTGGTGCACAGAGAAATTTGAGTTCAGTAACAGTTATAGCAATTATGGCTTTTACCATTTTTATCTTACCATTTTCTTAAGAGTCCATATACCAGTTCGCAAATAGTGGCTACCCTGAAACCCATGCCCCTCCCCCAACTAACTTCAGTCCTCCTGAATCATTTACATGATCTAACAACTAAAGGGTTAATGCCATCAGGGGTCCTTCAGACCTGCTTTTGTCCACTCAGGCTAGTACAAATTGTTAATATTTTAAATATCTCTCCTGAGGGGAAAAGGGACCTAAGTAGACCTTTCAGTTCTGTCTGTGGGCTGGGAGTCATTGAAGGGGACAAATTTCCTCCCTCCCTGCAGCTAGTAGAATGGGGCCAGGTGGAAGTAACCTCCTTCAGCTCCTCTCCCATCCCCTAATCAATTCTTTCATTACTAGATCATATGAATGATCCAGTGTTGACGTGATTACTGAGCAATGAAAATGAGGTGGATTCACAAGGTATAGCCAGCTGGTTTCAGAGAACCATGGTGTTAAGGATCTCTTCCATTCTTAACAATGTTTTCTGTATGGGTGGGAGATGTAGGAGTGCATGCTAGGATAGCTGGATGTGTTTCATGCTCATGGCCTCCCACACAACCTGGCTCTGGCTATCTTACTTTCTGGACCAGCAAAAAGTATAGATTCTCTTGTGTGGCCTGGCTGCCACGGTGTTAGTGGAGCTAGGAGTATGTAGAGCAGGGATATGTAGTAGCCATATTTGTTCTGTTGGGATGTTGGAGTATAACAAGTTGGATGCAAACTTGTAGGAGGCAAGATGAGAAGACCAGGGGAGTTATTAGGAAGATATTCTCAAATATACAGTTGATACTTCATACACAAGAATATACAATGTGGCTATCAATCGGTGGAAAGTGGGCAGAGAATGGGTAAATACAGAGTCAAAAAGTGTCAAGTCTTCCTTCCCAAATCAGGAGATAGACTGCACACAGTACTCAGGAATCAAGTGGCTGGGTAAGTAAGTCATAGGGGCAGAACATCTCCATGATGAAAAGGTAGGCCATAAGTGATGTGGACAGGGGACTCACGTGAAGAGTGTCAGTTCTATCAGCTGTCACCATATGAAGGACGTAGGTCAGTGAGAGGTCTGAGATAACCTATGTGAGGTTTGTTTGGGTTCCAGAAGAAGTGTTATAATCCCTCAGGGCTTTCAGACTTAGCTGTGGCCAAGATACAGGTTTCATGAGTGGAGAAACATTGGTGTGGGGTGCCTGGGTGGTGCAGTTGGTTAAGCACCCAACTCTTGATTTTGGTTCAGGTCATGATCTCACAGTTTGTGAGTTTGAGCCCTGCATTGGGCTCTGAGCTGATGGCACAGAGCCTGCTTGGGATTCTGTCTCCCTTTATCTCTGCCCCTTACCCGCTAGTGCACGTTTCCTCTCTCACTCTCTCTCTGTCAAAATAAGTAAATAAACCTAAAAAAAGAGGATGTAATTCCTGACATGAGGAGAAGTGGATGCTGAAGGCTGATATCCAAGATCTTCAAAAGAGGAAAGGGTGGAATAGTGGTGTGGATGGTGCAGTGCAGCTAATGCTATCTTTACAACCCATGGAGGAATGACATGGTGTAGTGTTTCTCAAGTATGTCTAAAGCTTTTTGCTACTCCTCCCTTCAGGAGATAGAACTTAATTCCTTTAGTGACCATAGTTTTCCTGCCCTACAGGGCCAGTGATGATGGGAAGAAATATTCCAGATGAGGGAGCAGCATACAAAGACCCTAAAGTGGTCATGACTTTGGTATGTCTGCACACTGAAAGATGGCCAACATGGTAGGAAACTGCCAGAGTAAAATAATCTAGACTAGTAAGGAGAGACTTTAGTTTAAAACACACACACACACACACACACACACACACACACACAAAACTCAGAAGGGGGACTATTGCAATAGGGAGAATGTGACCATAAGGCCTGCAAGTGTCTCAAAATCAAACAGAAAACATGCAAGTACCTTCCTGGAGATTCCCAGCAGAAGCTCAAAAGGGTCATGTTCCACAGTTTTGTGCTTGCTCAACTTTGGGGGTAAGCAGAGTTCAGGGAAGGTCTATAGGGAAGAGAGAAACCTAAAATTTGGCGAACAAGCATTTTGTTCCAACTGATCAGTAGGACAAGCAGTTCAGCTAATGGGGTACAGAATGGACATTTAGACAGTCGGTGTCTGGTTTGTGGTAGATGAAAAAGGGCACCTGCAAATCTTATCTAAACCATATGGAGAAGAGTGCTTCTTTGCAGTAAGCTGTTTTCTTGAACACGAAAGAGGAAGGGAATTTTTTACCCTTCCCTGTTTATCAGGATCACAAGTCTCAGACAAAATTCAACATAGCCACAAATGAAAATAATCATGGCTTCTCAGAGGCTACTACAAGTCCAGGAGCTGTCCATGAATGACACCTGGAGCTGACAGCATTTGGTCTGGCATTAAGAGATTTCCTGCTTATGAATCCTGAGTTTCTGCGGATCAATAGGCCACATCCAATGGCAATGCCAGGCAGAAGCTAGGATGCAATAGCCAAGTCCTCCCTGTGAGGTTTCCAAATGTAGAGGATAGCCTTGATATCAGAAGGCCACTCTGGGCCAAGTGGGCAAAGGCTATTTCAAAAGACTTCCTTTAGAATTTGCGAAAACTCTGCAGTGTCTTCTGATGTCTTTTTCTTGTCCTGGCTTGTGCAGGAAACTGAGGGACTCATATCAAGTCCAGAGGCGGGCCCAGAAGCTCTTGAGATGTTGGTAAAGCCTCGTTAGCCCAGGAGGCTGTTACTTTGCACCCTGTAAATGACCTACCTGTTGGGCTACAATAAGCTACATAAGATATAGCTAACTCTAGGGGAAAGGGGCTGATCTTATCTTCTGCCCTTCACCCATGGCCATTAGACCTAGAGGTTGTGGCTTCAGGGCCTACTCAGTCGTGGACCTGTTCACAATTTGCTTCTATATGCAAACCATTTTTCCAGGTGAAGACCACCTGGGTAAGTCCTGCCTCCCAGATACTAGGCTAGACAAAAGCATCTACATTATGTTGTCTCCATACCTTTCCACTTTTTATCTGCTGCTCCACACTCCCTAAGGACCTTTCCTGGGACAGCAGACTGCCAGGGCTGTTTTAGAAAAGAATAGCCACATCCATGGGCCAAAATATCATTCACTGGGCCTGTTTCTTCCTTAGCAAAATGGCGATGCCTGTTGCTTACCTCACTGAAACTCAGATTGGGCGAAAATGCCCTGGGGATCACATATAATGTAACAATAACTGAATGCTCAGGATATGCCAGGCCGTTTGCTTTGTCCTGTCTGTATGTTACTCCCGTCAGCCCTCCTAGCCCTGCGAGGCACGCCGTACGCTCTACATTTTTCGGATGATAAGACTCTGAAGTTGGGTCCATTTCCCAAGGTCAGCAGAAGGGGTCGGGGCAGACCCGGGGTGAATAGACTGAGAGGGGCAGGTGCGCAGCCTGAGCCCTCACTTTAGGCTCCGCCCTCTCTCCCTTCTGAGGTGGCCCCGCCTGGCTCGGGAGCAGCCTGTACGGGTGACCCCGGTCCCGCCGCGCCTCCCACACCCCACCCCCTCTTCTCCGAATGCAGGGAAGCGCGCGCGCCCACCTTCGCCACAAAGATTTCCGGGATCCTGGCGGGGCCGGAAGTGGGCCCTGTCCTTGCTTCCGGCTCTGCCATTGTTTTCGCTTCTGCGGGCCGCGGCTGTGTCGCGCACCCAGGGGTCGCCGCGACTGTACCCCGGTGAGCGGACCAGGGGCGGGGAGGGAGGTGCTGCCCGGGCCGGGGTCGCTGGGTTGGAGCCGCGGCCGCCCGCAGCCCTGATCGGCGACGCCGGCCCGGTCCACGCTTCGCCCCCACGGCCGGCGGCGCGGTCCCTGTGACGTGAGGCCGCCCGTTCTAGAACGAGCCTCCCCTTTGTCCAGTGCCCTTGAGCAGCCGTGCCTGCCCAGGAGCCGGGCACCTGCCCGTACAGCGCTTGACAAGGGCAGACACGGCCAGGTGAGCGGCGCCGCAGAAGCCCTGGTTGAACGCGAAATGTAGGTGGATGCTTTCCCAGCCGTGCACTGGAAGACAATAGGAAGCGTCGGAAGTGGGAGACAGTTTGGAAATTTCCAACGCGAAGTGTCACTTGGAGACTGAGAAGTGCAGATGAGATTAGCTGCTGAGCATTCGGAACTGTTAGAGAAGTAGGAAAATGATCAGAACCTTCTACAGGTGTGGGATTTCAGAGCGGAATTAACAGATTATTTTAAAGTTTTTTTTTTTTTTTTTTTTTTACTTACCTAAATTGAAGCCTAGAGAGAGGTAGCTTACCAGGGGTACTGAGTTGTATGGTGACTGGCCTACACGCTCCAGTTACAATGAAGGTGCTGATTCTCAAGAGTTTTACATGTATAAACTGGATAAAACTTTCCCCCCACTTCAGTATCAGCTAAATGAGTCACATTCATTTGTCTAGCAAATGTTAACCACTGTATGCCCTGTACACACGCCTATATACAAAGAAGACTGGGGAACAGTCTTGCCATTTGAGTCCTTCCGCAAAGTGGGGGAGACAGCAATGTAAACCACAAACAGCATGAGAGGTGCTCTACCAGAGGTTTGAATGAAAAAGGCGCTGTGGGCTCACTGAGGCAATACCCACACTTCGGCTGGAGAGATCAAGAAGGTTTTCGGGTGGGGGTGGGGTTGGGTAGGAAAAGGTCTTGTCATTTTCTGACTCCATTCGGTTTCTTTCCTTTCGTGGCTGTCTAGCAGGAGGGTGTGAGTGGAGGGAGTGAGTGACGAGTTGTGCGTAAACTAGTTAAAACAGCAGTATTTCACTGAGAAGTACAGAGAGGGAGGCTGCCAACTTTCTTCTTGCCTGGGGCAATCAGGAAAGCGTTCAGGAGAAAACGGTATTTGTTTTGGGTCTTGACAGATGAACAGCAGGAGTTTATCAAAAGTTGCAGAAGAAAAATCCAAACAGGGTAAGAGTATGTGTGATGTCTAGCTATGTCTCCAGAGCTGTGGTCTCACACAACAGTGTGCATCTCTGTCACAATAGAGAAGAGATTTGAGCATTCACTTCCAGCATAGGATTATTTACTCCCAACATAGGTTTACTTATAAATACATGTACTCTTTTACAAATTTCAATACACATAAAACATACACTAAGTAGAATTAAACAGCAGCTTACTATGTTCTTATATACTCTTTGGATGACCTTGCATATACCTCATTTGGAGATCATTTCAGCCTTTCTAGTCCGGGCATTTGGAGAGCATTAGAGGGTGTGGCTTGGAAAGAGGCCCAAGGCCGGGTGGTAAGGGCTGTGAATGCTAGGCATAGACATTTAGGTTTTATCCTGTAGGAGATGGGAGCCACTCACTGAAAGATTTAAGAAGGGAAGTCACTTGCAGAGATGCTTAGACTGCCCTGGTTATGTCCTTTTTTGTCCACCCTGGAGCTTTGGTTTTTAACCGTGGACGGTCTGTTATCAACCTGGGGCTGAACATTCTGGGGGTCTGATTTCTCTCTTGGTGTTTCTCTAGGTGACACCCCGTCACTCTATATCCCCAACTCTGAAAAACAGCTCCAGAAACCTGAATTATAGAGCATCACTTTAACTGGACAAACTGCAGCTGAAACCAGCTTCTCTTTGAGGTCACAATGGCCACCCAAGGCAGGGGGACTTTAGGCCTCATCCCTCGGGGTGCTGTTCTCCAGAAGCAGGAGTGGCGCCAGACCATGAAGCAGGAGCCAGGGGGCCAGATGTGGGGTCAGGCCTGCAATCTCCAAAAGAACCACCCTCCTGTCTGTGAAATTTTCCGGCTGCACTTCAGGCAGCTATGTTACCATGAGATGTCGGGGCCGCAGGAGGCACTGAGCCGGCTCCGGGAACTCTGCCACTGGTGGCTCATGCCGGAGGTCCACACCAAGGAGCAGATCCTGGAGCTGCTGGTGCTGGAGCAGTTCCTGAGCATCCTGCCTGGGGAGCTCCGGACCTGGGTGCAGCTGCATCACCCTGAGAATGGCGAGGAGGCTGTGGCTGTGGTGGAGGATTTCCAGAGACACCTCAGTGGACCAGGAGAGGTGAGCGGATGAGTCTAGAATGGCCTCTGGAACCATTCTCTAGTGCTTGAGTTAACCCGGGAGTAGTAATTCTCCATTCCCTAAGCTCTAGGCTGGTTTGCCCGGAGGATTCCTAAGCCAGTTCCATGGATAGAGAAGAAATAGTTTTGTGCATCAAGTGAAAAAATAAAAAATACACCTCCCAGCCAAGCTCTGTGCATCACTTTGTGAAATACCGTGTCGTGAGCCTAGCTTCGGCCTAGAGATCCACACAGTCCTCCTGGCAGGTAGAAGATCAGCACCCTGGTCAGGAAGGGGGAGTGTGGTAGGGAGAGGTAGATTTGGCGGTATGTTGACACCATGGGCCTTCATTTGATAAGTTTCTCACTGCTCACTTCCTCAGACTTCTTAGTCTGTTTATTTCTCTTGCTGCCTTTTAGGTTTCTTTTTTTTTTTAATTAAAAAAATTTTTTTAATGTTTTATTTATGTCTGAGAGAGAGATGGGATGGGGGGCACAGCGTGAGCAGGGGAGGGTCAGAGAGAAAGGGAGATACAGAATCTGAAGCAGGCTCTAGGCTCTGAGCTAGCTGTCAGCATAGAGCCCGACGCGGGGCTTGAACCCACAAACCATGAGATCGTGACTTGAGCTGAAGTCGGACGCTCAACCAGCTGAGCCACCCAGGCGCCCCATGACTTTTAGGTTTCTTATCAGAGGTGATATTTCAGGGCTTCATAATCATTTATTTCTTTTCTAGCTTTCCAAACCCAACTGGGGTCTCTCTCTCTTTTTTTTTTCTTTTCCTTTAATTCTAATTTTGGTTTACCCTATTTCCTAGGGTTCTCTCAAATTTAAAGCCAAGGGAATTCAGGTCAGAGGAAACGTTGGAGAGTCAGCAGCATGACAACAGCGGTGAATCTGGCGTCTAGGACCAGAGCTACTTAGCTCTGTGACCATGTGTATCAGTCAGGGCTTAGCCAAATATATATATAATATATATTTGGGCAATGACATTATTGCCACAAGATGGGTTATGTGGTTATGGGGACTGGCAGGGCAAGTCTGAAATCCATAGAGCGGGCTGTCAGGAAGGGGCGGCTGGAACTCAGGCCCAAGCTGAAGCTGCTGTCTCTACGTGCAGTGTTACTTTTTCATGGAACTTCTAGCTCTGATTTTAAGGTTTTGCAACTGATTGAATCAGATCCATCCAGATGATCTAGGATCATCTCCTTTACTTAGAGTAAACTGAGTGTGGATTTTGCTCACATGTACGAGATGCCTTCACAACATAGATTAGTGCTAAATAGACACATTAAAAGACTCACACATGAGTCTAAAATTTCTGTCTTATAGCTAACTGAGCAGGGTGGATTAGGGTCTCTTCTACTTTTACTCCTTTGTACTTAACCAGGGAAAACCCATATATGAAAATTCCCAAGTACCCAGCATATCATTTTATGCATTGCTTTAAAAAAAAAAATAGTTACAATATTACGGCCTAGGGAATCAATTCCAGTTGATTGGAGTCTGAGGACTAGACCTTTTTCCAAGAGTACCGGCCATGCCCATTTGGCATAAAATCTGTTGTCAACCATTATTTCTTTGGATGCAGAAGTAAACACAGGAATAAATCAGCCATCACCAGGATCTAGAGAGCAACTAGGCTCAACCATGGGCAGAGAGTAGTGGCTGAAGTGTTCTGAGTGAGGAGGGCAGAAGGAAGATTTCCTTATTTCCCACCTTCATTTGCTTAAGCTGAAGAGAACGTTGCTTCCATTAAAACTTAATCTTTTAGGGGCACCTGGTTGGCTCAGTTGGTGAAACGTCCGACTTCCGCTCAGGTCATGATTTCACGGTTCGTGGGTTCAAGCCCCGCGTCTGGCTCTGTGCTGATGGCTAGCTCAGAGCCTGGAGCCTGCTTCAGATTCTGTGTCTCCCTCTCTCTCTGACCCTCCCCTGCTCACGCTGTCTCTCTCTCTCTCTCAAAAATAAATAAAACATTCAAAAATTAAAAAAAAAAAAAACCTTAATCTTTCATCCAGGGAGCCCCAGAAAAAGGTGACTGAGTCACAAACTCAAAAGAGCATGACCTGAACACTCTTGGCTCCTGCCTAGGAGTCTTTGGATTCTTATTTCGTGCAGCCACTATTGTCAACTCATGTTTTCTGACAGGGAAGACATGAAAATGGGACTGTCTTGGGATGCCTGGGTGGCTCAGTCTGACTTCAGCCAGGTCATGATCTCATGGTTCATGAGTTCAAGCCCTGCATCATTGGAGCCTGCTTTGGATTCTGTTTCTTCCTCTCTTTCTGCCCCCTCCCTCTCCCACTCATGCTCTGTCTCTCTCTCCTTCAAAAATATATAAACATTGAACTTTTTTAAAAAAAATACAGGACTATTTCCTAGCATAGGCTCAGAAAATGTATTTATGTCTAGGTGAGTAACCAAGCTTTTTCATGGCATTTTGCCAGGAGGAGATTAAAGACTATTAGGGCAGATCAGAGTGATTCTGCACAGCAGGAGTGAGCATGTGCAAATGTGCACTTTGAGGTTTAAGAGGGTTGTAGAGTAATCCTTGATGAGCTGCAGAGTCATGCAATTTACAAAATGCTTTCATATCCTGTATCTTAATCCAGCTCCTAGTATGCTTACAAAATATGCAGAGAGTAATCATCTCCATTTCACAAGTGATGCAAGGACAGAGAAGTAATTGATTTCTCTAAGATGGCAGACGTAGTGAATGTTCTCTCTGTCCGTGAGATTTAGCCGAAGTGTGGTTATTGCTATTTACTGCCAAGTGTGGAAATCAGAACTTTCCAGCTCCCTAGGTACTAAGCCACTGGCTTTTCCCTAGTATCTTGCTGTTGAATGCCATCTTAGAATGAAAATTGGAATGGGGTTTTCTTGGCTACAGAGTAAAGAAACTTAGGAGTTTCCGAGTCCAACATAATGAACAGGAACTGGACCAGCATTTAATTGTTCGTCACCGTCAAGGTTGTATTATCACAACGCAGCTAGGTTCTGTCTTCTGCCAGTACCCAGCAACTGGATTTACGAGCTGGAACTCCCCTTTATAAGAGTGTCCAGTGGAGAACCCGGGAACCACGACTCCAGGGAGCCTCCTGGTTCTGTCACTAGGCTGGAGACAGATACGGCAAAGGAACGAGTCCCTTCATATTTCAGCAGCTGTAGCCCAGTGGGACAAATCCAACAGGGTTTGTGAAGAAGTTATTTTCCACTATGCACCTATGCTGTACTATGTACGTGCTAGCGCAAGCAAGTGAGCCTCTAAATGGGATTCATTTAGATAGTGTCTTAGGTTTACAGCTCCAAATGCTGGTGAAAAAGTAACCGTGAGATTGTGGGGATGGTTTGATGACAGTAAGCAAGGGTTAGCAATACCTATGATCTGAGGTATTCTCAAGGTCTCTAAAGATGGATGTTACCTGATCTTCTTTGACTTTTTATATAAATTGTTTTGGAAGGATAGTACATATTGAAAACTGGGTTTGCAGGTAACTTTAAAAACTAGCAGTAAGTATTGAAACAAGAAAGCATTAAGAGAAGGTCAGCAAATATTAACTGAACAACAACATTGGGTCAAGCATTGTTCTAGAGGCAAGTGATCACGACAAAATTCTTACCCTCAAAAGGCTTATATTTTACTGGGGGATAAATAGGCAATAAAGGCATAACATAACTAAGATAATTTAAGGATTAAGACATAGAAAATGTAACCAGGTAATTTGAGAGAGAGTGACTACCCTTGCTTTGCCGGTATGGTCAGAGATGGCCTCTCTGAAGAGGAAACACTTTCACTGAGAGAAATTAGAAAATCTCTCGAGGTTTGTCAGCACTACTTTGGGCCATTGCTTCTGCTGTCAGCCTCAGTAGCATTATATATGCACATATAGGTGCATACAACTATCATATTTTATTCCCTAGGTACTTTTTTTTTTTTTTTTTTAAAGTGTGGTTGTTTATGTTGAGAGAGAGAAAGGGAGCAGGGGAGGGACAGAAAGAGAGGGAGAGGGTCCCAAGCAGGCTCCAAGCTGTCAGCATAGAGCCCAATATGGGGCTCAAACTCACAAACTGTGAGACATGACCTGAGCTGAAACCAAGAGTCGGACACTTAACTGACTGAGCCACCCAGGCGCCCCAATTTCCTAGGTACTTCTGATTGGCCTCTTCTGTAGGCTAAGGTCACAGGGAGTGTACAGAATTGCTCTCATGACTCCTTTTTCTAGATTGTTCTTCATAAGCAAATTTGTGTCTGAAGAATTGACAAAATGGAAATCGTTTTATAATCTGGTCTTCAGGCTCCTACCAAGAGGTTCAACAGAGGGATAGCAAGCAGACTTGCATGCTAGAGATTGTGCTTTCACAGTTTTTCCCCCAGAAGGTGGTACTGTTGGGGATGGAAGGACATTGGCTCTTCTTTTCCCTGGCTTCTTTTTGGGGGTGTTTCTTAGAGGTTTTGGGTTCCATACCTTGAAAGGTACTCTTTTGAATCCAATTATAATTCTTTGTCTCTAGGTTTCAGTTCCTGCACAGGAACAGGAAATACATTTGGAGGAGACCACAGCCCTGGGCACAACGGAAGAATCTCTTCCTACCTCACCCCTCAGTGAGGGTTCATCCCCTGAAGCCTGCCGGGAGCCTCCTCATGATCCAGGGACATGCCTTCTCCACAGCGGGCACTCTGGTACTCAGCTCCCCAGCTGTGGCCTCCAGGCCTGCCTCCCTTTTCTCCTCAAGTCTCCTCTCCTTTCTCTCCCTGTCCCCCGCCCTGTCGGAATTCCTCAGTGCCCTGCCCTCTCTCTTCTTTCCCTGGTAACTTTGTTTCTATTGTTTATTCTCTGATCATTCATGTATTTAGCAAGTTTTGGTCAAGCACATGTCATGGGTAAGGCACTCTTGGGGACCAGAGAGATGTGGTACATAGTCACTGCTTTCACAGAGCCTGTTATCCAGTTGGCAGAGAGTGAGTCATAACTGCAAGAAGAGGCATTGTTGTAAGATACATTGAGCGACATCTGTTCCAGGCTTTTGATGCCATGAGAATCAACAGTATGGACATTGTAAACATTGAGAAAAATCACTGTGGGCTGGAGCAGATAGGGGAGGCTTCCTGGAGGAGGAAGCAGTGGGGTTGGACAATGAAAAACGAGGGAGCAGTTGAAGGGGAGAGAAAAGTGGTAGGTACCAGAGCAGAGGATATAAACAAAAACTCTAAATGAGGGCTCCTTGGACCCCACTGAAGTATAATGAGGAAGGACTATTTTTAAGCGCCCAGGGTCTGCTTATACAGGGCCTTAGGGTTGAGGCTAGGAAAATGTTGGTGGGCAAGGGTTGATGTGTTAGAAACAGTATTTCAAGAAGACTGTTCTGACATGTAACCATTGTGGATTGAATGGTAAGACCAATGGCTTAGAACCTCTGTAAGAGTTTAGTGTAGCAGTAGGGGTGTGAGGCAATCATTGAGCAATGTTGAGTGGAATAGAGATGGACAGATGTGACAGACATATGAAGGACGAATCAAGGAGACAGTGAAAAGGAGGGAGAATTAGGGGGTTTGGCCAGTGTTTGGATTCATCGACAGAACCTGGGAAGTCAGGAAAGGAGGATGATGAGAACATCTATTTTAGACTCAGAATTTGAGGTGATGAGGGACACCCAAATGAAATGTCCAGTAGGTAACTGGAAGCTTCTGATAGGAGTCTAGGAGAGAGCTGGGAACTGTGAAAGATGCGTTAGAGCATTAAGAGACGGTGAGAGCTCTGACACAGCAATAAGAGATGCTCTGAGGTCTGAGAGCCTGCAGTGTCCATAATGAGAAGGCAAGAGAAGGAGGTGACACCAGAACGAGGGGCCAGAATGTGAGAGGCGAGTGGGGCTGGGCTGATGCCAGGGAAGCCATGGGGAGAGAAAGCGGGCAGAAGTACAGCTTCCTTCAGAGAGGTTGCAGCGAGTGAGGGCTGGGAGGAACTGCCACGTCTCAGTTTGACCAAGGCCCCTCTGCACCTTCAGAATAGCGCCTGCACGGAAAATTCACAGCGCCCTCCGAAAATCGCCTGTACGGAAGAGGGATGAGAGGCAGCGTGTGGAGCCGCCTGGGCTCTCTTGAATCCACCCAGTGGGACACAGACCTTACTGGAGCCAAGGCCGGGCTTGTTCTCATAGCTTTCTTTCGTCCCTCAGGTCAGTGCGCCTCCCGGGTGCCCGGCCTTTCGCGAGCTGGGAAGTCAGGCGACCAGGCATCAGCAGCAGCAGCTGTGCTTCGGATGGTCAGGCCCCAGGTGAGCTTGACTGTGTGTTGCCTGAGTTCCCAAGTGCGTGGCGCAGGCACAGCGAGTGCTCATCTCGAGGGCTCTGGCCCATTCTGAAAGTGCTCCTGTGGTTTCCCGGCCTGACCGCACCCTCCGGAACTGGGTCCTGCCTGCTGCGTTCACGGACTCTGTTTCATCCCAGCTTCTCTCCCTCCACCACCCCTTTGCCCACCAGGGCGCCACCCCGCGCTCTTGGCACCCATCAGGCCGGGAATATCCCTGAGCAGTAGAAGCTTGTCATTGCAGGGTTCTGCCGCCGCGTACGAGTTCCTGTCAGTGGACTATACTGAGAGGAAGTGGAGAGGTCCGGACCTCAGTCAGAGAGCCGCGTACCGGAGCCTCATGCCGGAAAATTATCGCAGAGTGGCCTCATTGGGTAATGATTCTGTTCCCCGGTAACGTAGTCTGCATTCTTTACGTTTTCTTTGCTATGTGCTGCTTTTTCAAGTTTTTATGATGGAAAGTTGCAAAGGTAAGACAAAGTAGAGAGAAAAGCGTAGTGACCTCTCTGCACTCATCCCTCAGCTTTCTACCTTATCAGCATTGTCTTTAGTTCATTTTTAATTGACCGAAGCTGGTTTGGTTAGACTTTGCAGTCGTAAGGAATAGGGCCCACTCACCTTATTGTAAGTACTGAGCTGTGTTAACTTCCAGTAAGGCTGAAGGAATGGAAACCCTGATCGAACCTGCCAGCTAGTCCATCCTTGGGGAAACCGGGCTCATGGAGCCTGGGCCCTGACCCAGGGCAGCTCAGGGTCCTCAGCAACCACAGCAAATACTTTTTATGCTGGGGAATGTAGTATCTGTTTTCTCCTCGCGCTGCTGCCCGTTTTCTTCACTCTGAATCTTTTGTCCTCTCGTAGCGTCTTCCTGAGTAGACTTTCTGTTCCCCAGTACTTTCTGCACGCCGGGGCTCCTGATGGCTTGGCCTCTCTCCATGCCTCATGTCAGCTTAGAGCTCCTACGTGTTTTCGTTTTCTTTATTTTGCCCTATTTCCAGTTGCAGATTTACTTGGAGAGGGACTCCAAGGGTGGTTCAGCCATTCAGTCTCATCTCTATGTGGGCAGAACTTTGCTCGTGGCCACATCAGAGGCTGACGTGTGAGGTACAGAGAAGCTACACTTGGGGCTGGTGCCCTGGTCCAGTCAGTCGTGGTCTGAGATGTAATGAGACCAGTTACTTGGCCCAAAGCACGGCTGCCTCAGCTTCCCCTTCAGGCAAGACTGAGGCGGGACAGCTTCCTAGAAGGGGAGGTTTTGAGGTCAGGTTCCCTGGATGCACGTCTAGGACAGTAGTCCAATCTGAAGAGGGTGGGTGGGCTTAGGAGTCAAGGAGCCTGTTACCTATAACTTTCCATGTGCTGACATTGCCATTATGGGTTGTGTCCCTACCTCAGATGTGATTAAATGGAACCACCATTTTTGTGTTTAGCCATGACTGCTTGCTTGCTCCCTCCCATCTTTTCTAGATTCCAGAGGAAATATTGAACTGTTCAGTTTCCTATGATTTCCAGATTATCAAGATAGCAAAGACCTATTTTGATTCATATTTCAAATTATTGATCCCTTTATTTTTATAGGAAAGCAGTACTTTCGGTAGAGCCTTCTACCAGTTCAGTGTCCCAGGGACTAGGGGATCCCCACTTTTAGAGTTCTGGTGTCCCCTTCATTGCTTTTCTGAACCTGTGGCTTCTCTAAATCTTGTCATTGGCCTCACATAAGAATCACTTTTTTTAAAATCATTTAAAATGTATATTCATTTTTTGAGAGACAGAGAGAGACAGAACGTGAATGGCTGAGGGACAGAGAGAGTGGGAGACACAGAATCTGAAGCTGGCTTCAGGCTCTGAGCTCACGGACCGTGAGATCATCACCTGAGCTGAAGTCGGACGCCTAACTGAGCCACCCAGGTGCCCTGAGAATCACTTTTTTTTAGTACGTTTGTATCCTAATTGTGTTTACCCACACTGTTTCTCACATTTGACTTGAGGTATTTTCTACTACTCTCTCTCCTGTGTATCTCTGCGGAGAACCATACAGTGGCAGGGTGGAAAGGATGTTAGACTTCATCATTTTACTACGTGACTGTCTTTACAGTCTGCTCTCCTGCCCTCCAGTTGCTCTCCTTTTTTTTCCTTTTAAGTTATTTATTTATTTTGAGAGTGAGAGAGAGTGCAAGTTGGGGAGGGGCAGAGAGAGGGGGATAGCACATCCCAAGCAGTCTCTGCTTGCCTGGAGCCCAGCCCATGACTCAATCCCATGACTACAAGATCACAGCCTGAACCGATATCAAGAGTATGACGCATAACTGACTGAGCCACTCAGGTGCCCCTAATTGTTCTTTTGCATCGAATTTTTTTTTAATTGGAGCAATTAAGAGCTATCAGGACAGAGTCTGTCCACCCTCCCCCACCAATCATCCATTCCCTCTTCATCTTTCTGTCCGTGAAGAAAACTTGAGCTAATTTCCACTTTTGTCCTGTTCCTAATATGTTGCCTCTTAATGTGTCCCCTAATGTGATGGTTTTTTTCAGGTATGTAGACTCCTGATGATTCTGTTTCTTTAATAGGACAAAAAAATGAATAAAAGTTGTTTTCTTCTCTCTTTTGGCAGCGAGTGAGACTAGGATGGAGTGTCCAGATCTGTCTGCAAAGCAGGAAGTTTCTAAAGGCCTGGGGTTATCTGATGGAACATCGGGAGGCCTGTGTGGGGTGGTTTCTAGGGAACCAGAGGCAGGAAATGCCTGCGAAGGTGCTTTAGAGAAGCTGGAAGGGCCACCCTCAGATGAGGAAGGGAGCAGACTGGAAAGTGATTTCTTCAAAGTCACACACGAGGATAAAGGTAAATCCACAAAAGATGGGTGTGATGAATATAAGGAACCAAATCTGTCCTCTAGTGCTACAGAACATCAGAGAGTCCTCAAGGGACAGAAATTTTACCAGTGTGATGAATGTGGTAAAGCTTTCAATTGGATTTCACACTTTATTGGGCACCAGAGAATCCACACTGGAGAGAAACCGTATGAGTGTAATGAGTGTGGTAAGACCTTCAGGCAGACCTCTCAGCTCATAGTTCATCTGAGAACCCACACAGGGGAGAAACCCTACGAGTGCAGTGAGTGTGGAAAGACTTACCGACACAGCTCCCATCTCATTCAACACCAGAGACTCCATAATGGTGAGAAACCGTATAAATGTAGTGAGTGTGCTAAAGCCTTCACTCAGAGTTCCCAACTGATTGACCACCAGAGAACCCATACTGGAGAGAAACCTTATGAATGCAATGATTGTGGTGTTTCCTTTAGTCGGAGTAAAAATCTTGTTCGACATCAGGTACTTCACACTGGTAAGAAACCTTACAAGTGTAGTGAATGTGGGAAAGCTTTCTGTTCTAATAGAAACCTTACTGACCATCAGAGAATCCACACTGGTGAGAAGCCTTATGAGTGTAATGAATGCGGCAAGGCCTTCAGTCGGAGTAAATGTCTTATTCGACATCAGAGTCTCCACACTGGGGAAAAGCCATACAAATGTAGTGAGTGTGGTAAAGCTTTCAATCAAAACTCTCAACTTGTTGACCATGAGCGAATTCATACTGGAGAAAAACCTTTTGAATGTAATGAGTGTGGTAAAGCGTTCAGTCTCAGTAAATGTCTTATTCGACATCAGAGACTTCACACAGGTGAAAAGCCCTATAAATGCAATGAATGTGGAAAATCCTTTAATCAAAACTCTCACCTCATCATACACCAGAGAATTCACACTGGTGAGAAGCCTTATGAATGTAGTGAGTGTGGGAAGGTCTTCAGTTATAGCTCCAGTCTCATGGTACATCAAAGAACCCATACTGGGGAGAAACCCTATAAATGTAGTGATTGTGGGAAAGCTTTTAGTGACAGCTCACAGCTCATTGTACATCAGAGGGTTCACACTGGAGAGAAGCCCTATGAATGTATTGAGTGTGGGAAAGCCTTCAGTCAGCGTTCCACTTTTAATCACCACCAGCGAACTCACACTGGAGACAAACATTCAGGTCTGGCTCGCTCGGTTTGTTAAGACCTGATTTTCTACGGAACTTTGAATTGAGCTTTTTAATATGAAGGATGCACATCCTGATGTCTTAAAACTGCTCCTCAAAATGTGCCATTCTCTGCATACTTTCTGGTGGGTCATGAAGGTAGGAAAGTGGGAGTCACAGTGTAATCCTTTCCCACTGTTAGTAAAGTAAGGACTATACATTTCATGTACTTGTAAGTTCCTTTATTCGTTTGTCCATTTTTTTTCCATTTAATTTGTTGAGAAAATCCGGTTTCTCAGTTATGTATCCCATAATCAGATTGTGTGCTTCTCAAGGACAGAGATTCTGTGTTTCTTAGTGTACTATACCTCCTCCATTTTACCAACTACATAATTCATTTTCTAAGTCAGATTCATTTTTTCCTTTCTCTTGGCAAATTTCTCCCAATATATATTAAAAATATTTTTATGTTTATTTTTGAAGGAGAGAGAGAGAGAGAGCAGGAGAGGGAGAGAGGTAGAGAGAAGGAGACACAGATTCTGAAGCAGGTTCCAGGCTCCGAGGTGTCAGCACAGAGCCCATTGTGGGGCTCGAACTCACGAGCTGTAATATCATGACCTGAGCCCAAGTCAGATGCTTAACCAACTGAGCCACCCATGTGCCCTATCCCTATATAGATTTTAAACTTCCACTATAATCCATACCCTCATCACTTGTGTTCCTTACCTATAAAACCTTTTCTTCCCATCTGCTAATATATGTTCCTTAGGTCCTTCCAGATCCCTCTTTCTTGAAATGTCTTCATCCTTCTTAAATATATATTCATTTGACCTCACTGCTTCCAATTAGCTGGTGCAATTGTTGTTAAATTACCTTGTCAATTCTTCTCAATGTGTATGTGTATACTTTCATATCAACTTATTGTAGGCTCTTTGAGGCTAGGTATGGTATCTATTTCTTTTACCATAGAGATAATAATTTTCATATAGTAGTTTAATAAATAATTTTTTAAAATTCTGCTCTCTACGTGGACCGTCCTTAAATTGGGCCTGATATCCCTTCCTTACCCTAGCTAGACTAGAAGCTTCTAAAGATGGAAGCGACATCTCATTGTAGAATATCACTTATGGGGGCCTCATTGAGAACTTCTGCATGTATTCCTGGACATCTTACCACCGTTACTTCATTGTTGGTTTCTAATACTTTCTTGTGTTTAGGAAATTTCCTTGTATTCCTGCTTTTAGAAAAAGCAAGATAGTACTGTAGTTAAGAACACTGATTTTGGGCCTAGTAACCCTAACTCAAATCCTGACTCCATCACTTACTAGGGTGTTTGGCCCTGGGCAAGTCACCGAGCTTCCTTGCGTGTCAGTTCTTCCACCTGTAAACTACAGCTATGGTTGTGAGTATAAAATTAGTTCATAAGTAAGTGCAAGGCATTTAGAACAGCACTTGGCACATAGTACCCACTATAGCAATTGTTGCATGTAGAGTTGTTAAATTCTATTAAGTTTAAAAAAAAATGTTGGTATATGTCCTCTATTCTTTCTGTAATTCATATTTTTTGACAAGGTTCCAAATCATTGAAGTTTCCTTGAAGTCCTGGAATAAAATCCACTTGTTTGTGGTGATTTTTTTTAAATATAGAGAACTAGATTTAACTTAGTAAGGTTTTGCTGGCTTTCCAAAATGTATATGGAAAGTTTATTTCTCTTTTGTTTTTGGAAATAGTTTGCATAATACTGGAATTATTCCTTGAAGGCTGAAAATAGTGGCCTTTTTTGAGGAGGAGCTAATTGAGGGGGACAAATCTGTAGCAACATTTTGATGTCTTCAGTGGTGTAATCTTTAGGTTTCTCCCTGTGGAAATTTTGGTAATGTATATCTGGGAATCATTTCTACTGGACTGTTAAATAGTGGCATTAAGGACTCCCACTTTATTTTTAAAAATTAGTCTACATTTATACCCAAGAGGTAGTTTAAGTGGTCAGATATGATGTTAAAGGTGCTAGGAACTGGACACTTACCCTCTTACCTCATATGCACATTATCCTCTTACCTCTTATGCACAAAATATATATATATCTATACTCTACATCCCCAACCCTAATTATTCAGCTTTTAAATCTAGTAGGAAAGGTCAAAAGACCATGGGTACTAAAAAGTTACTGAGTAAGACAATACTCAGTACCCATTTCTATACTAAATGGGAGACATTTCTGTCAAGGTATTAACCTCCTGGAGTGTTACAAAGGATACTTTCATGAAAACTTTCACTTCATGAAAACCTCTAGTTGTTAGGGACAAATTGTGAGTATTTACAGGGTAGCTTTTGCTTCATGGAAAAAACATCCCCTGACCCTAACATCAGGACATTTTCTGGCTTGTGGAAGCACTTGTTCCAGCTGTGTAAAGGGAAGGTGTCATGTCAGCTGGCTCTGGGTAACTAATGGTGCGACTATTTGACCTAGAATAGGACAATGTAGATATTCCTCACTGAACCACAACAGTCTTCCCACTAATGTATGCACAGAGCCAAGTAAGATGAGGTATGGACCCCGTGTTAAGGCATGTGAATGCTTTACATGAAAACACAATAAGAAAGAACTGTATGATGACCCACCCCTTTTCTGACCTGTGGGTCTTCCTCAAGTTTTGCTTGTTTAGGAATTGTTGGCTCATTAAAAACAATTTTGTTGTTTTTTTTTCCCACCTTAGGTGGCCCGGTTATAGACTTAAAAGTTTCTAGAAATGAATGTACAGGTGACATTTTCTGATAATCTAACAGGCTTTTCTCCCAGATCCCTTCTAGTTGCATTGTCTTCTATATGAATGATACATTTACAGATATTCAGTTTCCCAACTTGGTCCCATATGGATTGTGTATGGAGATGCACAGAGCCAATAGCTACGCAAGATTTGGCTATAGTGAGATCATTAGACAAAGTAATCACAGGTCAATGTATATCTTCCTCAGACTGAAGAGGGAGTGGTAACCATAGCTGCATGTTCAGGGCCATGGGGCACAAATGTACATGCCCAGCCTTTAGATTGTATACATTAATTATATACTTTCAGTCCCATTTTGGAAGAAAATTGAAAAATGTTATATCCCTCTACTGAGATTCTTTGTTGCTGTCTATGTCTATGACTGTCTCTTTTGCTTCCCAAGGGTGGAGGGGTCAGAAAAATGCAATTACATCATAACTGTAGCGGCCGTGGCGAGTCATAGAGCATGTCCTGATGTCAAGAAGACACCACCAGTGAAGCTCTCTGGTCAGCATTTAGGCTGCTTGGGCAGTGAGCAAAACTTGATGACACTCAGGCTTTCCCTTGGGAACCACAACACTGGTGCCCCTAGGATTTGAGGCCATTTATGGAAAAGGTGACCATGACAGCTGCCATGTTGCTAAATATAAAACCACTAACAACTGGATTCTCTGAGCTGTATGTTTATTATGGACATCTATCCTAGTGAGCACTGGAGCAATGAGATAGTTGTGGTTTTTCTTTAAAAGACTTTAAAGAGCCACTTGGAAAGACACTAGACAATTCACCTCATCTCGGGTTCCCCAAGTATTCCTCTGAGAGTGAACGTGTGGGATACTTGAACAATAGGATCAGGCACAGCTGGGCAATTCTAACCATCTGCAAGAATAAGAGAAGTTGTACATCTGGTCAGGGACCTCTGATTTGTCCAGAGCAATATGAGAGAGTAAAAGTTAATGAACAGCTTGTACTGTAAGTATAAGGTGTGTCCTATCTGCCCTGTCCCAAACAAGAAGCTTTATGCATTCATCTATCAATAGCACATGTTTGTTTATTCATCCATCAATGCACACAGATTGCTTCCATTTCCTAGCTATTGTAAATAATGCTACAATAAACATAGGGGTGCATATATCACTTGAAGTAAAGTATCTTGATCCTTTCTAATAGCCTGAGAGACCTATCTTCACATAGATTGTGAATTTCCAAAGGGAAGCACTGCATTATCACTGTTTTGACCAATAAAATAAGACCTGACTAATTGGATCTTGACTTCATTTACCCAAATATGAGTTGGAATTTCTTTAGTTGGCAATGTCATGATAAAGATGGAAATTGCTGAATATTTAGGCAATTGTGTCCCTCAAAATACCCTGATTCTGAACAGTGATGTCATTTTGGACTGAATGAATAGATTTTTGTCAGAAAAAAAAAAAGCTTGTAGATAAAGGCAACAAGTTGAATGA
Organism: Hyaena hyaena; assembly: GCF_003009895.1. Lineage (NCBI taxonomy): Eukaryota > Metazoa > Chordata > Mammalia > Carnivora > Hyaenidae > Hyaena > Hyaena hyaena. The sequence goes on along the minus strand of NW_024080677.1, from coordinate 4,295,784 downwards.
GGGGCACTGAAATTTGTATTTTTTTTTAAGTGTATTTATCTTTGAGAAAGAGCATGCACTAGCAGGGGAGGATCATAGAGAGAATCCCAACCAGGCTCCACACTGACAGTACAGAGCCCAGTGTGGCACTTGATCCAATGAACTGTGAGATCATGACCTGAGTTGAAATAAAAAATCAGATGCTTGGGGTGCCTGGGTGGCTCAATTGGTAAAGTGTCCAACTTTGGCTCAGATCATGATCTTAGGGTTCATGAGTTCAAGCACTGCATCGGGCTCCCTGCTGTCATCACAGAGCCCACATCAGATCCTCTCCCTGTCTCTGCCTCTCCCACTTCTCAAAAGTTAATAAGCATTACAAAAAAATTAAAAGAGATGCTTAACTGGCTGAGCCACCCAGGCACCCCTGGAACTTGGATTTTTAACATGGGTCCAAGTGATTCTTATGCTTTCTAAAATTTGAGAACTGGGCTAGAATATTAATGAGTAATCATTATCTCCTGGGACCAAACTTGGAGTTAACATCTTGAGTCAGAATTAATGACCCTTCCCTCAAATAAAAGAATACAGGAAAAGCTAGACTTAATTGGTCATAACTGTCTTAATGTACATGAGTATTTTTCTTGAGTGTTTCCTGATATAGTGACAATAGTGTTGTGGACCTGAGTTCTATTTCCAGGATCAACTGGGGGTTGTAAACCTGTATAAGTCTTATCATTTCTCTGAATCTCTGTTTCTCAGTCTCCTTGAAATGCGGCAGGATTGTCCCACCTACATAAGCTAATGGTTAAGAGAGCTCCTGGTACACTCTTATTCCAACTGCCTGTTTGACATTTCCACTTGGATGCCTAGTTGACATCTTTGACTTAACACATCCAAAACAAAACTATTGGTCCTTCTCCCTAAAACCATTCTTTCAGACCACTCTATTTCTAAAAGGTAAAATTACTCTGGCTGCTTACCTCAGTGACTGTAGAGTCATCCTTAAGCAACAAACAATTCATTGAGCAAATCATGTTGACCATGCCTTCAAAATATAGTTGACCCTTGAACACAGGTTTGAATGGGTCTACTTACATGTGGGTGTTTTTTCAATAAATTTACTGGAAAAACATGGAGGTGTAGGGCAATTTGAGAAAACTCACAGAAGAACCGTGTAGCCTATGAATAAAAATAAATTAAGAAAAAATCAAGTATTAATGTTAAAGATTCAGTACATAATACATATAACATACAAAAGTATGAATTTACTTATCTGTGAGCTTTCTAGTCAACAGGCTTAACACTACTTAAGTTTGGAGGGAGTCAAAAGTGATATGTGGATTTTTTACTACACAGAGTCAGTGTCCCTAACCCGTGCATTGTTCAAGGATCAACTTTATACCCAGAACCATTTCTTGTCACCTCCATGATTTCTAAATTAATCCAAGCTGTCATTGTTTCTCATCTGGAATACTACAACAGCGTCTTAATCTCCCAGCTTCTACTCTCACCCACCTACAGAATGGGAAATTTCTTTTAATATTATGTCTGCTAGTGAAACTTCCATGTCAGGTTTTTGTCAGAATGACCAGGGACCAGAAAGAAACAGAGTTTGTAGGAACAAGTTGGTTGGCTTCTTTTGTATCTAATAGCTAATAAACGAATATGTGGCAAGAAAAGAAAAAGGTTAAGGTCATGTCACTCCTTGGTTCCAAAACCCTCCAATATTATTCGTGAAGCATCCAAAGCCCTCATGGTCTATAAGGACTGAAATGTGTGCCCCACCTCCCTCCTGATTACAAGGCCTTTGCTCCTGATGTTCCCTTTGTTAGGAATATTCTTCCCCCAGATGTATTTATCATTGCATCCCTTGACTCGAAAGTAAGCCTCATGAGGCAGCGAGTTCACCTTCACTACCTGGTCTGCAGCGTTTAAAACAGTGACATAGTAGGCACCCAACACGTCTTCTACATGGCCGGTAAGCGGTAACTGAACCTGGCTTTGAGGCTGAAAGGCACGGGATCTGCGGAGCGAACGATGAACGTGACTTCAGGGAGCCTCTCGGATGGAGAAGGGCTTCTCAGCTGATTGGTTCCCCTTCCCGCCCTCACCAAGTCTCTTTCCCTGGCCCCACCCCTTTTAGAGCCTTCTGGATTTAATGGTCTGAACTCTCCAAGCCCTTTCGTCCTCTGAGCCAATGCTTGGGCAAAAACTGGGCGGGAGGCGGGGCCAGAGGTCTCGGGAGGGGGCGGGAGGCTCCAGACTCCGGGGCACAGAGATGCGGAAACCTCCAGATGCCTAGAAGGGCCGGAGGGTAAGGATGGGAGTTAGCGGGGAGGCAGTGACGCAGTTCCTCGTCCCCTGTGTTCCAAGATGTGGGTCGGGCGCTTGCGGTGAGGGGTATGTGGCAGCCCGGAGTGGGGGTTCGGTCCGCGTTCTGGGGGAGAGTGGGGTCACCGCCCGGGGGCCGGGCCTCTCTGGTGGCAGCACGCTTCGGCGACAGGGAGGCGGTGTCCCCTTGGGTAGTTGTGGGCCTCTCCGTGGGCCTCACCCTCCGCTCGTTCGGGGCTGCCCCTTTGTCCGGGGTCTCCTCTCTCACCCCGCGTAGAGCTGCGCGCCCTGGCAGAGCCGGTAGTGGTTACCCAACTTTGTCATCCCCGCCCCTCGTCAGCAGGTGTCCCGGTCACAGCCGTCGAGGTCCCAGCCAGGCTCAAAGGACTCCTCAACCCCTCTTCAACCCGATTTGAATCGGAACACCGGCCCAGCCCCGGGACCGCTGTGTTCCCAGTGAGGAAAGGAGCTCAAGAGAGGAGGACAGGGTTTTGCCTAAGGTTGCTCATTCATTCATTCACTCACTCACTCACTCACTCACTCACTCACTCACTCACTCAACAAATCGTTATTGAGCACCTACCACTGTGGTTACAGTTGTGGACAAAACAGAGGTATTTTCTGGTAGGGAAGAAATGTAATAAGCTTGAAGGGTTAGAAGCCGAGTCTGGGAATCTGGAGGGGGTGAAAACACAAAACAAATTGTGAGGGCTAGTAATTCTAAGAAATTGGTAATTGTTTTAAAAAAAAAACATTCTCCTCTTATCCTTCCTTTAAAGGCTTAGTTTTTTCTAAAGATACTTGACTCTGCAAAGTTCCCGCCTCATCCGTCTGCTGAGAACGTTTGCTGGAAAAAGCTGGATTGCAGTTGGAATGTATTTTGCAGTTAGAGAAGAATATGGGAACTTTTAGATATCAAAGAGAACCAGTGAAAAGGAGCAACGTAGTTTGATAGAATGAGGATTACCTTCAATTGCCGATTTGACTCTCACCAGCCACACAACCTTTGGCAAGTCATTCATCCTCTGGGAGCTTTATTTCCTCATCTTCAGAATGGGACTTGTCATCCTTACTGCTCACAGTTCTATGGGAAAGGAAGTTACCCAGGTATGTGACACTGCCCTGAGTGTCCACTTGGAGTTGAGCTCTCCAAGAACTCAATCATTTCTATCTGTTTACAGTGATTCAACATCCCATTAGGAACTTCCTCACCAAGCCCAAGGAAGATATCAGGCAAGATTTGTGCTGGGCTGATCTTTGGGAGTGAGGCTGTCTGTTCTGGGCAGGTGAGACCTATACTGTGAAATGTGTTATCTGGGGACAATGTGAATCCTACATGGTAGAGAAAGGAGACCACAGCTGAAAGGGAGCACTTCTGGATGGCTGTTTTTTGAGGAGGAAAGAAGCAGAGAAGTGGGAGTGGGGCCTCTGAACCTTGAGGAGTAGAGTTTGGGAGGAAAGGTAATACAGTTGAACTCAAATTTGGGTGTCAGGAGACTTGGACTTGAGTCGCAGCTTTTTTTCTAAGTTTGAGTTTCCCCATCACTACAGTTTAATATTGGACACCAGGAGGTGGTGTCTGGATGATTCATTCTAGCTTCGACATTCTGAGAATCCCTGACTAGGTCAGTTTCTCGGGGAATTGGGGCCACTGGATGGCCACATTGAGATAGCATTGCTGAGGTTGCAAATATACTGTCATGGTGTTCAGACAATTATGAGGCACAAAAGGGATGAACAAGTGGAGGTCAGATGCAATTCTCACCATCCCTACACCCAGATGGAATTAAGAATCTTGAACTTGTTTAGCATTTCAAATCATACAACATTTACTTAGCCTTCTTTGTGCTAAGGTCCACATATGAATACCATGGGCCTTGCTCTTTGGGGCTTAGAGCTGAATGTGTACTTGTGAGGAAGAGTGACACAGGCATACACCCAATTAATTCTAGTATAAGGCAACCCTAGTTTATATTACAGATTTGTTAAGGTGTTTTCTCGAAGTACAGAAATTTCTGTATAGTAAAATCTATCCAATTTGGTCATGATGTCAGGCTTTGTTTTATGTTTAAGGCACAGGCCTTTTTCCTCATGAGAACAAGTAGTCCCTCTGATATTTTCTCCCACTTCTTTTATTTTTTTCCTTTCAGTTTAAAAAAAATTGTTTTATTCATTTTTGAGAGAGAAAGTGAGGGAGGGACAGGGACAGAGGATCTGAAGCAGGCTCTGTGCTGACAGCAGTGAGCCTAATGCGGGGCTCAAACTCACAAACCATGAGATCATGACCTGAGCCGAAGTTGGATGCTCAACTGACTGAGCCACCCAGGTACTCCTTCCTTTCAATATTAAAAATTTTATTTATTTATTTATTTATTTATTTATTTATTTATTTATTTGAGAGAGAGGGTGCGAGTGAGCGAGGGGCAGAAACAGAGAGGGAGAAAGAGCTAGTGAGAGAGTCTCATAAAGGGCAGAGAGCGAGAGACAGAGAGAGAGAGGGAAGCAGGGCTCACCTGAAGTGGGGCTCGAGCTCACCAGATGCAGGACTTGAGCTTATGAACCATGAGACCATGACCTGAGCCGAAGTCAGATGTTTAACTGACTGAGCCACCTAGGCGCTGTCATTTTTATATTTCATTCATCTGTCTGGAATATTTCGGGTATTCCTTCTTATTCCTCACTCCGTTGCAGCTAATCAGTGACCAAGGGCCATGTGACCACTGCTCAGAGGGACCTGAACAGGCAGGTGATGCTGGTGAATTAAAGGAATACAACCTCCTAAGGTAAAACTTCTTTCTCTTTCTGCCATTTGTGAGTTTCTCACAGCCTGAAATGATTGGTGGTCCTGAGATCAAACACTCACCCATCTGCCTCAGGGATTTGAGGGTCAGAAGTCTGGGGGGCCTCATTGGTTCTCATCCATTTAGTTTTATGCACAGTTACTTGGATATCTCTAGTGTCCTGCTGGCTCTGTGGTCTCATCTATTCCTTTACGTCTCCAGCCAAGAGTTCACTTTCCCAGCCCAAGAATTCTTCCAGGTTTTCTGAGGGGATTTTTCATCCAGTCAGGCAGAGGACAGATAGTTAGGTTTCCTTTTGACCAGTTTCTCAGATTGGCTCTCCCTGATCTGATAACTCTTGCTTCCTTCTCAGGTCCCCCAGAAGCACCCTGGGCTTCCTTACAGCACACCCTTGTGCATTTCTCTTTCTCCCTTCCTGCTCATCTAATCAAAATCTCCAGCTCAGTGAGCTTATACTTTTGCATGACTTCTTCTGTCACCTCTTATTCTTAAGTTTGTATTCCTGACATTTTCTTCCTATTCTTGTCTAAAGTGTTTTCTTACATCTTCATCTTTCTTAGTGACACTGCCATTGTTGGTATGTAGACCTGGATCTGATAACCTTGAACTCTTTCTTTTAGTCCATCCTCTGTATCCAGTCTGATAAAGGTGTATGCTTTCCTGGAAATAGCTGGACTTCATTGTTCTCTATCCTGTATTGATCATGGCCTGGGGTCTCACTATCTTATTCATTTGTTCATTCATTCAACAAACATTTATTGGGCACCTAGATAGTGGCAGGCCCTCTAATGGTCACCTGTACTGCATTCCTAAAGTTGTCTCCCAACTCATTTCCTTTTCTCTGTTCCTTTTTTTCACCTCTAACCCATCCAGGCTAATCTTCCTAAAGCATTCTTTTCTTTTTCTTTTTTTTTTTTTTTTAATATTTTTATGTGTGTACCCCAATGTTCATAGCAGCACTCTCCACAATAGCTAAAATATGGAAAGAGCCTAAGTGTCCATCAACAGATGAATGGATCAAGAAGATGTGGTTTATCTATACCATGGAATACTACATGGCAATGAGAAACAATGAAATCTGGCCATGTGTAGCAACGTGGATGGACCTTGAGGGTGTTATGCTGAGTGAAATAAGTCAGGCAGAGAAGGACAAATATCATATGTTTGCACGTATAGGAGGATTAGGTGGAACTTGACGGAGGAACAAGGGGGAGAAAAAGGGGGGAAATGGTGGGGGAAAGGGAGAGAGGCAAACCATGAGAGACTCTTGCATGCTGACAAAAACTGAGGACTGATGGATGTGGGGGGGAGGAGGGATGGACATGGTGGAGGGCACTTGTGGGGATGAGCACTGAGTGTTATGTGGAAACTAATTTGACAATAAACTATTTGTAAAAAAAATAAATAAACATGAATAGAAAAAAAAAAGATTTTTATGTGAAGTATAGTTGACTTACAATATTATACCCTAAAGCATTCTATTTCTAATTTCACTTTTATGTAGGATGATATAAAACTTACTGTTCAAACTTGGTATACTTTTGTTAGTTAAGGGGGCTGCTGTTTTTTTTTTTTTTAATATTTATTTATTATTGAGAAACAGATCATGAGCAGGGGAGGCACAGAGAGAGGGGGACACACAGAATCCAAAGCAGGCTCCAGGCTCTGAGCTATCAGCACAGAGCCCATCGTGGGGCTTGAACCCATGAACGGTGAAATCATGACCTGAGCTGAAGTCAGATGCTTAACTGACTGAGCCACCCAGGTGCCCCAGGGGACCGCTGTTAATGATGCTGGAATAGCAAGTATAAACCAGCACCATTCTGGGACAGCCAGGATATATGGGCACCCTACTTTTAGGTCGCATCTCTTGGATTCTTTTTATATGCCTCAATTTGCCATTCATAGGATACCCAGTTGCCTCTCTCCTGTTTTCTACTTCATGACACTGAGAGAAATATTAATGTGCTGGAATGCGGAGGGAAGTCTGGGGACTAGGGGAAAATGAATGGTGATGCTTGAAAAACTGTATTCTTGACAAGTGATAGTGAGAGAGAACAGCAAGGTAGAAAAAAGAATATAGAATCAGGAAAGAAAATGAGAATGGTTGGTACTCATTTCAAATTATATATCAAATATATAATATATATCAAATTATATCCACGTATGACCCATAATTTCAGTGTTCCGGCTCATATCACTTCAGGCAACTTAATTCTTTTATTCCTTCATTTGTTCATGAAAAAAAAATTTTTTAATGCCTACTATATGGCTGGAACTGTGCTAGATGCTGGGAAAACAAAGGTGAACAAAATGGACAAAATCCCTGCCATCATGAAGCTATGTGATAATGTAATCTCCCACTTATTTCTAAGTACGCTGGCCCTGTGCAAGTCATTTTCCATCTCTTTCTGAGGAAACCATTCCTTCCTCTTCTGGGGCTCAGCCAAAAAGGCATCTTTCCCTGAGCATTCCTGGCCTCAGTAAATCACTCCCTTCCCCAGTCCCTTTCATCTCCTGATTGGGTACTTCATAAATTTTAATTTGGTTTCTTAGTTTTTTGCCATTTACTCTATTGTAAGCTCCTTAAAGGTAGGTGTGATATTTTATGCTTATATGGGCTTGCTTTTTGTTTTGCTATAACAAAATTCTATAGACTGGGCAATTTAAACAACAGACATTTTATCCTAGGAATATATTTCAGGAGGAAGAAAACTTTGTTTAAAGTGATCATGATAGGGGCTCCTGGTGGCTCAGTCGGTTAAGGGTCCGACTCTTGGTTTCTGCTCAGGTCATGATCTCACGATCCAAGTGAGATTGGGTTCGAACCCCAAGTTGGGCTCTGTGCTGACAGCTTGGAGCCTGCTTCAGATTCTCTCACTCCTTCACTGTCTGCCCCTTCCCCACAATTTCTTTTTCTCTCTCAAAAATAAATTAATAAACTTAAAAAAAAGTGATCATGATAGCATTATTGGTAGTGGTTAAGCCTCAGGGAGCAACAGAAATGTCCTACTCTAGCAAATTGGTAGTGTATGATATAGTCACAAAATGATCTTAGGACATTTAAATAGCAATGTGGATGATTACATATGAAAACTTGGAGAAGTCGAATACATAATTATATCTACCATATATTTATGATTATATGCCTATAAATATGGACAAGCCTGGAAAAGAACATAGCAAGAGGAACATTATTATGTATTCATATCATGCAGTCATCTTTCTGTTTTCTTTCCAATCCTCTCCAGATTTGAGACATGCGAGGGTTACCTGTATGTCCCAGGTTTCATGTTAAATTCTTTGGGAAGCTCCTGCTCATTCATGAGATGGGTTTCATGTATTGGCCCCTTTTGGTTGTGCTATCTCCTACTTTTACCCTTTTGCCACTATTAGATACTTTACCATTATACCATGCAAGGTCTTATCAGAGTTTCCCCTGTCATATTTTAGCTAACCTTGTTCCCCAACTCAACCTCTGAGGTTCACACAGTAGATTGAATGATAGTTTGTCAGAGTGGTAGCTTGGTGAGAAGCAGAATGAGCACATTTGGCTAGATTGGGCTACAGAGCAGTCCCTTCAAAGTAGGCTATGGTGTGACTAGGCTCCAGTAGGCTCTGGTATTGGAAGAATGGTGTTACCCCTTATTAAGACAGGTCTTAAGAACAGGGATGTATATAGGGTCCTCAGGTTCATACATGGGCTTAGAGCAGAAGGTGAAATCTTAGTCATACCCCAAGACAATCTCAGGTGCTGATCACTGAAACAATTCTTGAGCATCTATTTTGTTCCAGCCACTATATCATTGGTATTAGGGGCATGGGTCAGCAAGGACGAAAAGCCAAACTGTTTTGAAGAGCTACTGAACTGATCTTTCAGTTTATTTTGTCTGGGGATCAGATCAGGAGTTAGTTAGATGGTTCCAATTCTGGGAGTAGAGTATAAGTTAGGAGGAAACCAGGGTAGATTTTATGCTACTCAGTGCTTATCCTGATCCTGGACCTGTTGGGTTCCTGTCCTGTCTTCCCATAAGCCTTTACCTTGGCTTCTGGGTCTACCCTTATTTTTCTCACCTTATTTGTGATCAGTTCTCTCTGACTTTGAACACTTCCTCTTCCATTTGAGGCCCTGTGATCTACTACATCTTGTTATCTTTGGACAATTCTCCTTCCTCTAGTATAGAGAATGGGTGACATGTGCAATTTCTCTTTCTTCTGTCAGATGGTGAAACTGGGACTGAGGAGGTGTTGATTGCAAAGTATCATTCCTGAAAAATCAGAATCTCACACTTTCAAGAGAACCCCACAGAGATGTTAGCAGGGAGGCCAGAATTAAGAAAGCTCCTCTGAAAAGAAAGAGAAGACTCAAGAGACCATTGTGATGCTTCAGGCAAGAGAAAATGAGGAGAAAGACCAGACACTTCAGACATAAGACAGTTAAAGACAATGAAACACTTACAGAAGTGAGTGAGCAAGAATCTGAAAAAGATGGAACTCAGTGCTTGGATAGTGCAACAAACATGAAAATTCATGCTGAAAAGAAACAGTATGTATGTACTGAGTGTGGGAAAGCCTTTAGTCAGAGTGCAAACCTTACAGTACATGAGAGGATCCACACAGGAGAGAAACCCTATAAGTGTAAAGAGTGTGGAAAAGCCTTCAGTCATAGCTCCAACCTTGTTGTTCATCGGAGAATCCACACTGGACTAAAGCCCTACACATGCAGTGAATGTGGGAAATCTTTCAGTGGTAAGTCACACCTCATTCGGCACCAGGGAATCCATAGTGGGGAGAAAACTTATGAATGTAAGGAGTGTGGGAAAGCCTTTAGTCGGAGTTCAGGTCTTATTTCACATCACAGAGTTCACACTGGGGAGAAGCCCTACACTTGTATTGAGTGTGGGAAAGCCTTTAGCCGTAGTTCAAACCTTACTCAACATCAGAGAATGCACAAAGGAAAAAAAGTTTACAAGTGTAAGGAGTGTGGGAAAGTATGTGTTTCTAATACAAAGATTATGGACCATCAAAGAATTCACACAGGAGAGAAGCCTTACGAGTGTGATGAGTGTGGAAAAGCTTTCATTTTAAGGAAGACCCTTACTGAACATCAGAGACTTCACCGTAGAGAGAAACCTTACAAATGTAATGAATGTGGGAAAGCTTTTACTTCTAATCGAAACCTTATTGATCATCAGAGAGTTCACACTGGCGAGAAACCCTATGAATGTAATGAATGTGGAAAAACCTTCAGACAGACTTCTCAAGTTATTCTGCATTTGAGAACCCACACTAAGGAGAAACCCTATAAATGTTGTGAGTGTGGGAAAGCCTACCGTTACAGCTCACAGCTTATTCAACACCAGAGAAAACATAATGAGGAGAAGGAAACCTCATAAATAACACGTATGGTGGATAGTAGGCATAACTGCTACTTTTTGGAAAAGCAGGTTTTCATTATTATCAACCTTAATTCAATTTCTGAGACTCCATATAGGGGAAGTTACCAGAAGCAAAGATTAAGAGGGATAGTCATGCCAGCACCGTATATAACTGAAGGAGGAGAACTAGATTTTCAGTACTATGGGGTTTAAATGAATAGTGGTCTATCTACATGATGGTTCTGCAGCCATTATAAACATTTTAAAAGAATGTTTAATGCCATGGGCAAAATTATTTGTATAAAATGGAAGATAAAGAAAAAACAAGTTTGATCCAAATTAAAAAAAAAACATTTACATATAGGAGAAAAATGAGACTGAATTAATTAACCAAATGTTAACAGTGAGTAATTAATTAACCAAATAGTTAACCAAAATGTTAACAGTGATTATCATTGGGTGATAGGACTATAGGCCACTTCTATTTTCTTCCATACACTTTTCTATGCTTTTTAAAGACTTTTGTACAATGAGAATGTACTACTTTTATATTCAGGAAAGTACAGTATTTTTTAAATGCAAGAGTACATGCTCATTTTCACTCAGCAGTGTTATGAAGGTACGTAGAACACAGACCTTAAACTCCTAGGATTCCACCCACATACTGGGCTCTTAGTAACAGTGGAACCATGAGGAAGTCATTTCCTTTTAGAGCCTATTTCCTCTTTATTAAGTCATAAACAATACTTATTGGTCTTTTGCAGTTTTAAACTAAGCTGACTTTACAGGTTGTCAGCATGGTGTATAATCAACTTAATCACCGTTAGGTTAAAAGAATCACAAAAATTCACTACATTCTCTCTCACAGTTGTAGAAGGATCTGCAGATAATAGAGGCTTCATTTTCTCAACATTTGTCGACAAAACCAGAAAAAAAATAGCCTCTTATGAAATCAAAACAATTGCAGGTTCATAACCTGTAAAGATGCAGTCAGCATCATCTAAAACTAGGGAAATACACTGCCTTCTCATGTTATGTACAATTTAGTAGCTAAAAGTGTGGACTTTGGGATCAGAGACATGTTCTGATCCCAGATTTGCCACTAGCTTGTCAATTTTGGACAAGTCATTTAACTGTTCTGAGCCTTCAACTTATCTGTAAAAAGGGAGTAACTACCTATCTCACAGAGTTGTGAAGATTTAATGAGATAATGCATGTATTGTGTGACAAGGCTAGCACATAGTGAATGAAAATAGCTTAAGTATGGGACACTGGAGCAGTGTTTCTCAACACGAAGAGTGATTCAGGAAAACCTTACCTAAGATAGCATTTAGGACATTTTCAGGTGTAATGAAGTGTCAAGTACTAGTAGCTAAAACTTTAAGAACATTGATTATTTATGGGGAAGCTTAGAGGTAAGCAGTTCCAAATTTGGTTTGGCAACTGAGCAATTCACTAAACTTAAGTTTTAACTCCATAATTTTCAGCACATTGGCTTTCATTTTTCAAGCCTCCTGGTAGTAAAATGTTGGCCTGGTAGTAAGATGTAAGCTCTTCTCCTCACACAACTCTTTGAACGCCAAGAAGTGAGGAAAGGATCTGTTTGCTTTCTCCCTTTTATTGAGAAAAACCTTTCTCAAAAGAAGGGAGGGATGCTATGCAGTCAGTACTACAGGTGCTCACTAGCTTCCTCTGCCTTTCTTTATGTCTGGCCCTTTGAGAAGGCCTTCACCCATTTTCAACCAGTATTTTAAACCTTTAAGTCCTTAGCTCAAAATCCATCTGGGAATACTTAGAATCTGCTCATTCTTAAATGCAGTCTCCCTCTTTCTTGTATACAATGAATCCCTAAGCCTAATGCCGCTTGTCTTATGCACGTAGTGAAGTATGTTATCCCATAACATTTGTACAAGAAAATTGAGTCTCAGTGAGGTTAGGTGACTGGCTTGTTAGTGATTGGAGTGAGGGTTTGAACTCAGATCTGAGTGTTAAGTCAATGCTTTCTTCATTATACCAAAGTGCCTCTGCCCACCATGGTGGTTCTGTATGTGAGTGGAAGACCAGTTGGGATTCTCCTGAATAGCCACCTCTATGAAAGGTGATTGTAAATGGATAGTTATTTGATCATGGTTTCATAGGGAAGATGCTATCTGACTCCTCTAAGTTTGATTTGTGGTTTATCTCTGCACCTTGTGATTTAGTTTAATTATTATATATTTCTGGCTTGCTGTTACTGGAGAGAAAGAAGCAAAAGGTTGTCAAGGGTCTAGTTGTGTGAAAACAGATTGTTTGGTTTTGTCCTATTTTGATAGGATAGTGGCTTAGGTGCAATTATGTGATGTAATTGTCAGCTCTTTGCAGTTATTCAAAGCAAGGTTTGGAGGCTCTGGAATGGATTTGCTGCATTCCAGGTATAGAACTGGCTAGGCACTTCCCCAAGAGTCTGGGTGGACATGAGTAGGGTAACCTACATGGGTTCTGTGCTACTATAGCAGTAAGGGTCCTTCCATCATTTTTCCCCCTGTCATGTGTCCTTTTAAAATTAAAGGAGGTGTTTGTAATTAGTATTCCATGCCTTTTGTCATGTCAACCATCCTTACCTGCTGATTACCTACATGGAAACTTCCCATGACTAATGTCTACTGGCTGTCAAAACTAAGAAAACAGGCAGTTGGCTTCTTGTGTGCCTGTCAAGAGTTATTTTTGGAGCATTTGTTATTATTGAGCAGAGTTGTTGATTCTTTCTGTGTTACTGAGCAGGTATTCTCAGTAAAATGACCAAAACATTTTCCTATTACAGTGTCATAGGGCCTGAGACTCTTTTGTCCAATAGGCTTTCTTTTTCATCTTAAAAGACTTTTGTCATCTTCAAGAGTAAATACCTTCTGGAAGGATACTGTGCCATCTCAAACCCAGCAATCTAAATACAGATCTTCAGATTTCTTGTCCCAGGCAAGCTATGATAATAGACCCTCACCCATTTTCTAGGCCGATACTTGTCTTAGGCTGCAGGAGTAAATGTTGATAAGTGGGCCCCATACCCTTTCAGATAAATATTCTGCAATAATTTGAACTGATTATCCACCTTCCTCCAGGGACTTTTACAAGAATGCCAGCTGTTTACTTCAGTCAGAGTTTAATTATGAAGTTCTTACCACACTTTCAGATCTTTTCATGATACATTCTAGATTCAGGGTCTCTCTGTTTTTTCCAGCTTCTGGTGCTAATGGAAACCTGGTTGTTGCTTAAAAGGAGTGCTTCCTCTGCAGCCCCTCAATTGTTAGTTTTTGTCTCCCTCGACCCATTTACCTGTCTTTACTGCCATTTCTTGTCTATTTTCCATTAAAAAATGGAATGTGTATTACCCATCCCTGTTTTTATTATTTATTGGCTTCCTCCCCATCCAAGTAATGCCAGGCCTGACCCTGCTTAGTTTCTGAGATCAGACAAGATCGGGTGCATTCAGGGTGGTACGGCCGTAGACTATCTACTGGCTTCCTGTGCACTCACACTTATTCATGTTTTCAGTACCCAGAATATTTCTGAGGAATATGAAGAGGTAACATTTTTAGCCACAGACATCCTGGTTGTGTAGAATTGCTCTTGTGTGGAATAGAAACATACATATATATATGTTGTTGAGAAAGTATAAAAATTTTAGTTGAGAATTTCTTTTAGTTGAGAAAGTATGGAAATTTTATATAGCCTTGATTAAAGGGAAATGTGAAAGATAAAGAATTCTGCATAGAGAGGAGAGAATTCCCTAGGCTTAGAGATATTTTTTATTGATGGTGTATACTATTTTAGGTCTTACTTGGAACCGAGAAGAAAATCAAAACCCAAAAGGGCTTTAAATAGCTGAACAATTCTGTTACATTTAAATCCCATAACACCAAATTTCATGTTTGCTCTGTATTCTCAGTGATAGACTTCCTTCTTATTTTTCTACTTAATATAAACAATTCAATTTAATATAAATAAAATAGTATGTTCATATTGTTAGATTGTTTTTAGGAACTAGACTGTCTTTAGTCACCTCTGATGTTAGAAAACTGTTTTTTCAGGACATAATTATAAATCCTCCAATAAATCTGTTCTTGTTATAAATATCACTGAATTTTTTTTCTTGTTGCTTCCTTTGTTCGGAGTGGGAAGAAAACAGTTCAGTTTGCTTTTCTTTAATCAGCTGTTTTTGGAATGAAGTGATTTGGCTTGTTTCTGATTTAAACACAACATGAAGCTTGTTATTTTCATACTCAGAGTACAGAAATGAGAGCTCTGTAGCCAATGTAAAGTGTCCTTTCTCTGGCCTCATCTGTTTCAAATCTGTACTATTATGTAGCCCTCAGATGGGTGTATAAAACCAGCTGTGTTCCTTGAAGTCCATTTCTGCTCCAGAAAATAGGCTCATGAGGGGGTATAAAGGTAATGGCAGACTCTTCTGAGCAACGCAGATGCAGGACCTGACTAGTTCCCACTCCTCCTACTGACCAGTTAAATGCACATGGCACAGTTTGGCCACAGGGATTGTAGACATGCAAAAGGTGTAACCAGTCTCTGAAACTAAGGCCAGTGAATTCCGAATCTGGGAACTACATGAGGTAACAGCAGGCATACAGATCAGTTTCCCAGGCGCACCAAATGTGGAGCAGAGTCCAGGAAACTGTATGAAATAACACTTTCGCAGTGGGAATTGAAGAACATTTTCCATTAGAAGCCTTGACTCTTTACACAACCACTTTTATAATGATTGTCCATTTTTCCTTCCGAAGAACCTATAAATCACAAAATTATTGAGACATATACCAATGTTTGTATGATCATGACACATTAGCAACCAGTTTACTGAGTAAGAAATAAAATGCTGTCACATTTGCAGTGTTTTACCACAGAATTAAGTGAAGATTCAGGTCTTTAAAAAGTATAATAGAACAGTATATCAAAACATTATCATAAAGCCCTATGGCTGTAAAACAAAACCTAGAAATTCTGGGTAAAATTTAAATATTCTTTTAAATCCACAAAGCCTAAAATGAAGAGGAAGTGGAAGCCAGAAAGTAAGCGGGTGATGATACCTTGGGTGCTGTGAGGCAGTTTGCTGACATCGATCACCAAGAAACGTAGATTTTACCAGCTTTAAGGGTGTGATTTGAATCTGTGGGCTTGTAAGAAGTGGAGGATTGGAACTGAGATTTCCATAAGGAGCCCAGATGCTTTTTTAGGGGTACACCCTCAGTAAAAGCATGCATTTATAAGACAACTAGGATCAGAGGGGCACCTGGGTGGCTCAGTCGGTTAAGTGTCCAACTTTGTCTCAGGTCATAGTCTCGGGATTCACGAGTTCAAGCCCTGTGTCAGGGTCTGTGCTGACAGCTCAAGAGCTTACTTCAGATTCTGTGTCTCCCTCTCTCTTTCTGCCCCTCCCCTGCTCTCTCTCTCTCTCACTCTCAAAAATAAACATTAAAAAAAAGTCAACCAGGAGCAGAGGAAAACAGAAGTTGTGAGACTTGTCATGGGCTTTAGGTGGAAAATAAGTGTCCCTAGGGGCACCTGGGTGGCTCAGTTGGTTAACTATCTGACTCCGGCTCAGGTCATGATCTCACAGTTTGTGGGTTTGAGCCCCCCACCAGGCTCTGTGCTGACAGCTTGGAGCCTGCTTCAGATTCTGTGTCTTCCTCTGTCTCTGCTCCTCCCCTGCTCATGTTCTATCTCTAAAGAAAAGAAAAATCAGAGATCAACAAGGAAATAGAGGACTTGGACACTTTTAACCAAAGAGACCTAATGTACACCTCTAGGACACTGAACCCAAGAACAGCATAATATACATTTCTGTCAACTGCATATGGAATATTCTCCAGGAAAAACCATACAGTAGACCATAAAACAAACCTCAATACTTTTAAGAGAATTGAAAGAATGCAAAAAATGTTCTCTGACCATTATGTAATTACCTGCATCACTCTCTATAAAAAGCTCAAGAATATTCATAAGAACAAAATATATCCAGACCCCAACAAAGTAAAAATCAATATATCTGGCATACACTTACTATCAGGCATGCAATCAAACAGGAATTACAACCTGTATTTATAGATATACAAGATCAGTCAATCAAAACTGACCCAAAACTGATATAGATAATAGAATCAGCCAACAAGGATATTAAAACAGTTATTATAACTATATATCACATAGTCAAAAACCTAGAGGAAAGATTGAACTTTCAGAGATGGAAGGAATAAAAAACATCCAAAATGAACTTCTAGACATGAAAATTACAATGTCTGAGATAAACTATACATTGGATGGAAAGTTTTGTCTGACAGCTTTACCACACTCATTATACTCTTAAGGCTTCTCTCCAGTGTGGATTCTTTGATGCCCAATGAGGGGTGAGCTCTGATTGACAGATCTGCCACATTTACCACATTAATAGAATTTCTGCTCATTCAGAACTCCTTGATGTTCAGAAGGATATATTAAGAGGTTCCCTAAGTTCCTTATATTCAGCATGTCCATCTTTTTTGTGTGTTTTAAACATTCTTGTTTATTACTTCCAAGAAATCACTTTCCAGTTTACTTCCTTCTTCATCTGAGGGTTGGCCTTCTAGTTTCTTGGAAGTATCTTTACAGGGATCTAGCTTCTGATCCCTCAGGAACCACCACACAGGGTCCTCCTGATGTCCCATTAGATGATTCTGATCTTTTAGAAATTTCCTTCTTTGGAGTCAACTCCAAACTCTGCATTCTGTTCTTATCTTCTAACAAAAGAAAGAAGAAAACTACTTTTGCTATTTTTTATTGTCCTGTGGCAAAAACAGAATCTCTAAAAAACCTATACCTCCAAACAAAAACAAAACAACAAAACCCTTCACATTATGGGTAAGGAATGAGGTGACACATTTAAAACAAGAGGGGAAATTGGAAATAGCTCATTTTTTTTTCTTCAGGGACAGAAAAAAAAAATAGAAAAGAGGAAGTTGATAAATTCAGGGGAGTAGAAGAGATATCAGGACAGACAAATGGTGAACCACGATAGTCAAGTTAGAAGGGCAGTTGAAACGCAGACAAGTTTGTAGTGTGATCTTACAGAAGTAAGATCCTTAGTAAAATGATTAACTCTAAGGTCCTTTCCAACCATCGCATTGTTTGGTACCATAGCTCTCAGAGAAGATGTTGAGGAGACAAAAGGTGGCAAGCACCTCAAGTCAAATATGGGAGAAGACAGAGTAATCATGGTCATGATTACTAAACTAGAAAATTATGATTATTTTCAATCAAGTCTTAACCAGGGCCACAAACTATTATGCTATTTTAGTATGTGAGAAGTTGAAGATGTCTGAGTTCCTGACTTTTAAGCCTACCTTTTCCATAGTTGACTACTGTCCTAGCCTAGTCAATCAGAGAAACTAACTTGCCAAAATAATCTTCCAGGAGGTTTCTCTGGCTGAGAAGAAAGCTGAGATAACCATATTTTGTTCCAAAGGACCCTACTTATTCCATAATGGTCCACAGATGATTGGACCAGGGCCAGGCACTAGACCCATGTGAAGCTTATCTCTAGGTTAATCAGCCTCTGCTATGACTTGGGTGGGGCGAAAGCTCTGCCCAGAGATGATATGTAATGGCTGATCCAGCTGGAAAACCTCTCTATGGAAATTCTCAATTGGAAACAGGACAAAAATAAGGTAGTTAAAAGCAGGAACTGAAGGTGAAATGATGTATGGAAAGAGCTAAGCCATTAGGAGCCACAGAAAATAAAGTATGACAGAACAGAAATTAAAATGATGAAGCTATGAGGGTGACAGATTCTTCTTCTTCACAGCTGAGCAGCAGTGGGAAAAGTAGAGAGAGAACAGATATACAGGAAACAACTGAGTTACCTTCACAGTGAAACACTGGGGTAAAGATTCATTTATTTTTGTTGTTGAAGCTCCCAGACTGCCATCCACCAAGGTACATTCTCCATGAGGACCTTTGTCTCACAGTCTCTTCTAGCTAGTTGGGCTTGGATCCCTTCCCATGTGGTAAGAAATTTTAACCATAGATACCTCTTTGACCAGGGATACTTCTTTTTCCTCATTACTGTACCATTCAGGAGGATGAGATGTGTTAATAAAGCTGGCTAATCCATGTCCCTATGTAAAATCCTATCTAACCTAGAAGTTAAAGAATTGTCTCCTGGATCCTTTGAAACAAGATAATCAGTCTTCAGTCAGACTGGTACATGGGTTTTCACAAAATTGGGCATTCATGAAGAACACACTCCTATTTGAATCTATAATGTTTATTATAAGTTTAGATTTCTCCAAATGCAGAACCTGAGATAAGGACTTAGGGATAGGTAGGTTATTTGGGAGGTGATCCCAAGAAGCTGAAGAGAGAAGCAGGAAGAATAAGACAGACAATAGAGGAAAAGCCAATAAAGTGTGAGTTATTGAGTGATTCCACCCTGAGCAATTAAGGCTCAATCTCATTTGGGGTCCCCTAAGGACCCATGTGGGATGTAGCTGAGAATTTTCTTGTCAAAGCACAGGAAGCTTGGGCATTTATGCACCAATTCTTATTTGTCATTCTTTTAGGGTTGCTCTTGGAGTTGTTATTCTTTCTCACCCACTTCTTCCAGGCAGTACCTGAAACCTGGCTGGAAGAGAAAGCCCCGAGACAAAATAGCCAGTGATGTCATGGTACCCACTGGAGATGGAAGATGGTCAAGATGGTTAGAACCATTTCTCAAGAGTTGTGAAAAATTCACAGGTGGGCAGAGGTGACTGTGGTATACAGAGCACAGATGGCATATTCTTCATGTAACAAGCAGAAGCTGCTTTTAGTATCTGACTTAAAAAATTTAGTGTCTAGAAATAATCCCTTCATCTGTGTAGTAACTACTTCCAGTACTTTTTCCAGTTATTATTTTCCAGTACCCAAAAGTATCTGCACAATCTCTTGGACTGGGAAGGGCCGCCGTTACAGTTTGTGCTGCTCCCCAGCCACTTCTTGCTTTTTTATTTTATTTTTATTTTTTTAATGTTTATTTTTGAGAGAGAGGGAGACAGAGTGCAAGCGGGGGAGGGGCAGAGAGACAGAGAGAGAGAGTGGGAGACACAGACTTCGAAGCAGGTTCCAGGCTCTGAGCTGTCAGCACAGAGCCCCACCCGGGTCTGGAACCCCTAAACTTCGAGATATTACCTGAGCGAAAGTCTGACGCTTAACTGACAGCCGCCCAGGCGCCCCACCATGACCTTCTTTATAGAAGTCCAAGTGGTACAAGCTAAGACGGTAGGTTCAGCTCCTTTAGGAGGCATCAAGTGTCCCGAGGGCCCGAGCCGTTCTCCACCGTCGCATCCCTCAAGTGTGGGACGCAACAGCCTGCACCCGCTCGTTCGGAGGAATGAAAACCCGAGCGCCGAGAAGCCCGGCCATGCGCGCCTACTCCGGCGAGAACGAGGGAGGGATCATAGAGAGGTGGCTTGCCAGAGCGCCAGGGAGGGGAGGGGCTGGCGGGCAACCGGAAGTAGCGGGACCAGCCGGTCAGCCATTATTCTGATCCTCGGCCGCAGTTGCGTGCGGTCCCCGTGTCATCTCCTGGCGTCTCGGTGCCCAGGCGGCGGGGCCCCAGCCCGGAGGCGCAGCGGGAGTCCCCGGTGAGCGGGGTGAGCTGGGTTCGGGTGGGCGGCCCGAGATGCGGGCGTGAGCTCCCTGGGGCAGCGCGCACCCAGCCGACCCCTCCCGGACACCGACCCCCCGCACAGTGCCTCCTCAGTTCCGTGCTGGCGTCGGACGCCCCGGCGTGGACTCGGGCAGATGCCGGCTTGGCGGAGGCAGTGAAGACAGCGTCCCAGGGTCTGTGTGTGTCTGTGGTGCTCGGGCCAAACAATGAGGACAGCTCAGTAGCCAGGCCTTTCTGCTCTTCCTCAGTCGTTGCTGAGGCTGGTGGACACAGCTTGGGAGTCCCTGGAGCGGTGGCCCCAGACTCCAGGGACTTTTTTTTTTTTTTGGTAGGGATGGATTACTTTTTATCTTTTAATTTTGTGGTATCATGGCGTTTAAAACGCAAACTTACACCACCCATACCTCCATTACTTAAGGGAATATATGTAAATGTTTATTCATTTATTTTGAGAGGAAGAGAGAGAATCCCAAGCAGGCGCCGCTCTGCATCGTCAGTGCAGAGCCGGGTGCAAGCCTCCGTCTCACCAACCGTGAGATCATCACCTAAATGAAACCAGGAGTCTGTTGGTGCCCCAATGGAGTATTTCTTCTTCTTCTTCTTTTAATGTTTTATTTATTTCTGAGAGAGAGAGAGACAGCATGAGCAGGGGAGGGGCAGAGAGAGGGAGATGCAGAATCTGAAACTGGCTCCAGGCTCCGAGCTGTCAGCCCAGAGCCCGACTTGGGGCTCGAACCCACGAACCGTGACATCATGACCTGAGCCAAAGTCCGACGCTTAACTGACTGAGCCACCCAGGCGCCCCCCCAATAGAATATTTCTTAAAGCTAAGTACTGACACTGTAAACTCGGAATAAGTGCCGTCTTTTGCAAGAAAAGTCATTGCCAGCCCCTCTTAGTCACTGTGTATAGGAACTATTTTTCGTTTTACAGTTTGCCAGATTAAATCTTTATGATGAACTCGTGTTTGGAAACTATTGCTTTTTGAATGGGTGTTGTTTGGCTTTCAGAAGCCTTTTAGATGGAAGTATTTTGGGTTTTTTTAAATATATTTTTTAACGTTTTATTTCTGAGAAGGAGAGACAGCGTGAGCAGGAGAAAGTCAGAGAGACAGTAGGACACAGAATCTGAAGCAGGCCCCAGGCTCTAAGCTGTCAGCACAGAGCCCGACGCCGGGCTGGAACCCACCAACTGTGAGATCATGACCTGAGCCGAAGTTGGCCGCCCAACCAACTGAACCACCGAGGTGCCCCTAGATGGAAGTATTTTGGACTTTTGGAATTAAAATCCCTGATTTCAGAATTTGTTCCCACAAATACCCAGTCGAATGGCCTTGAGTGAATTGCTTAGCTCTTCAGAGCCTTCTTTTGTTCTTTTTTATCTTTTTAATGTTTTTTTTTTTTAATTTTTTTAAATTTCTGATAGAAAAACAGAGACAGCATGAGAAGGGGTGGGTCAGAGAGAGAGAGAGAGAGGGAGACACAGAATCTGATGCAGGCCCCAGGCTCTGAGCTGTCAGCACAGAGCCCAATGCAGAGTTCAAACCCACAAACCGTGAGATCATGACCTGAGCTGAAGTCAGACGTTCAACCAACTGAGCTTCCCAGGTGCCCTTCTTTTGTTCTTTTTTTTAAACTTAGAGTTCACGAACGTTTTGTGGGAAGTAAACAAAATGTGTGGTTTTTAAAAAATTTTTTTTAAAAATGTTTTTATTTATTTCAGAGAGAGAGACAGCATGAGCAGGGGAGGGTCAGAGAGAGAGAGGGAGACACAGAATCAGAAGCAGGCTCCAGGCTCTGAGCTGTCAGCACAGAGCCCTATGTGGGGCTCAAACCCAAGAACCGTGAGATCATGACCTGAGCCGAAGTCGGATGCTTAACTGACTGAGTCACCCAGGCGCCCTACAAAATATGTTTTAAGATTTATTTGTATCTATGAAGGAAGAAAGGAGTTCTAATAATTTACTGTAGAAGATCCTGTTTTCCCCCTTTTTATTTTTCTCAAAATAAACTTTATGTTTTAGAGCATTGTAGTTTCACACCAAAAGTGAGCAGAAAGCACAGAGATTTTCTATATACTTCCTCCCCCCATTTATGAACTGCTTTCCCCACTTACAACATCCCCCACAGATGGATACGTTTGTTAAAATCCCTGAACCTACATTGACATGTCATAATCACCCAAATTCTAGAGGCATTACATTAGGATTCACTCTTGGTGTTACACATTCTGTGGGTTTGGACAAATGTAAAATGACATATATAATGTCTCCACCATTATGGTATCCTGCAGAATGGTTTCACGGCCCTAAAAATCCTCTCTGCTCTGCCTGTCCCATCCCTCTCTTCTCCCACCCCCTGGCAACCATTGATATTTTTACTGACTCTGTAGTTTTACCTTTTACTGAATGCCATGTATTTGGAATTATGCAGTAGATAGTCTTTTCAGATTGGTTTCTTTCACTTAGTAATGGGCATTTTAAGATTCCTCCACATCTTTTCATGGCTTGATAGCTCATTTCTTTTTAGTGCTGAATAATATTCCATAGTTGGAATGTACCACAGTTTATCCATTCCCCATCTGAAGGACATCTTGGTTGCTTCTGGATTTTGGCAGTTATTAATAATGCTGCTGTAAACGTCTGTGTGCAGGTTTTTGTGTGGACGTGTGTTTTTAACTCCTTTTAATAAATACCAAAGAGCATGACTGCTGGATGATATGTTAAAGATTATGTTTAGTTTTGCGAGTAACTGCCAGAACTGTCTTCCAAAGTTGGCTGTACCGTTATGCCTTCCCACCAGTAATGAAGGAAGAGTTCCTGTTGCTTCACATCCTCACCAGCTTTGGGTGCTGTTAGTAATTCTGGATTTTGGCCATGTTAATAGGTGTATAATGGTATCTTACTGTTTTAACTGGCATTTCCCTGGTGGTGTATGATGTGGAGCATCTTTTTATGTTCTTGTTTAGAATGTGTATATCTTCTTTGGTGAGGTGTTGGTTAAGGTCTTTGGGCCATTTTTTAATTGAGTTGTCTGTTTTCTTATTGTTGAGTTTTAAGAGTTCTTTGTATAATGTGTAGAAAAGGTAACAGTCCTTTATCAGATAAGCGTGTATTTTGCAAATATTTTTCCCAGTCTGTGGTTTGTCTTCTCACACTCTTGACATTGTCTTTCACAGCAGAAGTTTTTTTTTTTTTTTTTTAATGTTTTATTTATTTCTAGGAGAGAGAGAGAGAGAGAGACAGCGTGAGCATGGGAGGGTCAGAGAGAGAGGGAGTCACATTCTGAATCAGGCTCCAGGCTCTGATCTGGCAGTCAGCACAGAGCCCGACGCGGGGCTCGAACCCACGAACCGCGAGATCATGACCTAAGCGAAAGTCGGACGGTTAACCGACTAAGCCACCCAGGCGCCCCTCACAGCAGAAGTTTTTTAATTTTATCAAAGTCCAGCTTTCATGAATCACACTTTATGTGTTGCATCTAAAGAGTCATCACCATACTTAAGATCATTTAGGTTTTCTTCTATGTTGTCTTCTAGGAGTTTCATAGTTTTGCATTTCACGTTAAAATTTTTTTTTGATGTTTATTTTTGAGAGAGAGAGAGACAGAGCATGAGTGGGGGAGGGGCAGAGAGAGAGGAGACACAATCCAAAGCAGGCTCGAGGCTCCCAACTGTCAGCAAAGAGCCCAATGCAAGGCTCAAATTCACAAACTGTAAAATCATGACCTGAGCTGAAGTCAGATGCTTAACCAACTGAGCCACCCAGGAGCCACTTACATTTCACGCTTAGATCCATTTTGAGTTAATTTTTGTGAGAGTGTAAGATCTGTGTCTAGGTTATTTATTTAGTAAGTATGTGTATGTCCAGTTGTCTTGGCACCATTTGTTGAAAAGGCTATCTTTGTTCTATAGTATTTCCTTTGCTCCTTTATCAAGTAACAGTTGATAAAGACTATATTTATGTGCCTCTATTCTGGGGTCTCTGTTCTGTTCCATTAATTTGTGTGTTCTTTCACCAATACCTGTCGTCATGTTGTGTGGTGTCAGTCCTTCTACTTTGTTCTTCTTGAATGTTCTGTTGGTTTTTCTGGGTCTTTTGCTTCTTCTATGAACTTTAGAGTGAATTGGTTGGTGCCCATAAAATAACTTGCTGAGATTTTGAGTGGAATTGCATTGAATCTGTAGATAAATTTGGGAAGAACTGGCACTTTGACAATATTGAATCTTTCGTTCTATGAATATTGAATAGAAATCCTTTTTGAAAGTTCCTTTCCATCACTCCCAAATCAATTACCAAGAACTGCTCAGTTTTTCTCAGTTGTTTTATCTTACTGCCGCTTAGTTTAGAACTTCATCGTTTGTTTAGACTTACAAAAACTTAACTGGCTTTCCTGAGATCCAGTACTCTCTCCCCCATCATTCCTCCCATATAGATTTCTGACCTGGTTAGTTAGTACTTCTTCACACTCAGGGTGGGAAAGGCCTTTCTTTTATTTATTTATTTTTATTTTTAATTTTTTTTTTTATTTCTAGGAGAGATAGAGAGACAGCGTGAGCAGGGGAGGGTCAGAGAGAGAGGGAATCACAGACTGAAACAGGCTCCAGGCTCTGAGCTGGCAGTCAGCACAGAGCCCGACGCAGGCCTCGAACCCACGACCGCGAGATCATGACCTAAGCAAAAGTCGGACGCTTAACCGACTAAGCCACCCAGGCGCCCCGGGAAAGGCCTTTCTAACTATGACACAAAACCCAGAGCCATAAAAAAAGAGAGAGAGAGAAAAAAAGGGTTGATTACATGGCAAAACAAATATAAGCAAAGTCACATGAGATATATGGCAAAAACATGACAAAAGGAAACACTTGCCACTCCTATTGTAACAAAGGACTAATTTTCCTTTAAAAAATGTGTACGCATAAACAAGACCAAACATTCAAATAGATACATGAACAAAAGATATGAATAGTTCACAGAAAATAAAGTACAAATGACTTTTAAAAATACACTCATTCATTTGAAATGCAAGTTAGATTTAGTGGAGGAGTGAGGACAAAGGCACTCCCATATCACTCATGCTGGGAGTGTAAATTGTAAATTAGTCCAGGCTCAATGAAGGCTGATGGGTAATATCAAAATTATAAAGTCACATAAATTTTGATCCAGCAATTCTACTTAAAGGAATTTTCGTGTATATGCCTACACACATGCAAATTGGTGTATGCCTAAAGTTTTTTGTGATAATATTGTTAATTAGAAAAGATTGAAAACTGCCCATCTGTGATGGAGTAGGTAAATAAATACGTCCATACAGTGATACTATGCATCAGTAAAAAGACAGGAGGAGCTATTTGTGACAGGAAGAGCTATATGTGATAGGAAAGATCTCTAGGGTACATTTTTTTTAAAAAAGATTTTATTTTTAAGTAATCTTTAGTAATCGACATCCAACATGGGGCTTGAACTCATAACCCCAAGATCAAGAGTTGCATGCTGCACTGAATGAGTCAGCCAGGCATTCCTAAGATACATTGTTAATTGAGAAAAGGATGATTCAGTACATGGTTCATGGTGTTATATCGTTTATGGAAAAAAAAAATATATTACACGTTGTTATATGTCTATATACACATAATACACATAATAACTGTAAAGATAACATGAGATACATAAGAAACTAATGGGGAGAGGGAAACTACACAGTATGCATTTTATAATTTTAAATTTTGAACCAATATTACCTATTTTAAAAAATAAGAAAAAATATAAAATAAAATCTCTTTATTGTCTGCTTATCACATATAGCATGATCACTTCTTTGTTCTGCCTCTTAAGAGCCTTTAGAATTTGACTTCTGTTTACTTTTCCACTCTACTCCTGTGGCCTTACCTCCAGAGTTTACTTTCCTTTTCTGGTTTGCAAAGCACATTTCTTTTCTTGTGGTTTTTTTTTTTCTTTCTTTCTTTTTTCTTTTTGTGCAAAGCACATTTCTGATAGAGCTGACTGTCATTCCCATGCTTTTGAAAACATAGTTTTTTTTATTCTTGGAATGGCTTGCCTAATACTCCAGTGGTCTTTTTATTTTTCTTTAAAGCTCAATCCAAAATTACCTCCCATGAATTCTTTCTGTGCTTGTATGACCTCCTATTAATTTTACTTATACATTGTATTGAAATTGTGTTTACATTTCTGCCTCCTCTGCTCAGTTATACACATGCTCCTGAAGGGTCTGAGTGTTAAATAAAATTAGTGAGAGTGCTTTTATATGTCGTTGATAGTAATTTAACTGTTATGATTTTAAAAGCTTAAAACTATTCACATCTTCCAGCCCAACAGTTTTTTTTCTGGGAACTTTTCCTGAAAAAATAAGCAGAGTTCTAACCAAAAATGCATTATCAAGGATATTCATTGTGGCCTAATTTATAATAAGAGGAAATTATAAATAATTTAAATGTTTAACAGCAGGGGACTACTTAAGTATGAATAGGCTCATATGCTCTTAAAATAATGGTAAAGACCATGTGGTATCATGTTCACAAGATAACATGTGAAAAGCAAGTTACCCAGCGGTACTGTTGGCTCCAATCTTGTGATCCAAATGGGTGCAGTGAGAAATGATCAGAAGAGTATAGTACAAAACAATAGTGGTGATCATTCTCCGGTTTTGTATGTCTTCTCTGATTTTACAAATTTTATGTTTTGTAATAAGAACAATAAATGTTGTTTCTAAAAAAAGATTTTTAGAGAGCAACAAGCCTAAGTTTTGCTAATAATAAAATGTCTAGTGTATCCAAATATTTTGATTAATGGATGAACAATTTTCAGAGAATTCAAAGCTAACTTAGTTCAGCCTTTCTTTGTTAATTGAGAAGGTGTTAGGATTTTGTCTTATGTGTATCAGGATTAAGACCATACTTGTTAGGGGCACCCGAGTGGTTCAGTTGGTTGAATGTCCATCTTCTGCTCAGGTCATGATCTCGTGATTCATTAGTTCAAGCCCCACGTCGGGCTCTGTGCTGACAGCTCAGAGCCTGGAGCCTGCTTCAGATTCCGTGTCTCCTGTCTGTGCCCTCCCCTACTTGTGCTGTCTGTCTCTCAAAAACAAACATTAAAAAAAAAAAAGGCCATACTTGTACAGAACATAAGACAGAGTACTAGTTAAAGAAGGATAATAACTAACTTTTGAGTCCATATACCAGGCACTGTTCAAAACTTGAAATGCATGTAGATATCAAATTCTTACACAAGTCTATGAGATAGGAACTGTCATTACCCCTATTTTGTAGGTTAAGAAACTGAGACTCAAAGGGGTGCTTGGGTGGCTCAGTCAGTTAAGCATCCACTCTTGGTTTTGGCTCAAGTCATGATCTCACAGTTCTTAGGTTTGAACCCTGTGTCTGGCTCCATGCTGACAGTGTCGAGCCTGCTTGGGATTTTCTCTCCGTCTCTTTCTGCCCCTCACCTGCTTGTGCGCATTCTCTCTTACTTTGTCTCTCTCTCTCTCTAAATAATAAATAAACTTAAAAAAAAAAACCCGAAACTCAAAAGTGAGGTAACTTATTCAGGGTCACACAGGAGTAGCCAGGATGCCCATTGTTAGAGTGGCAGATAAAGGATTTATTATAATTAGGTGGAGGAGACACCGTGAATAAAGACTAAAGGGATTTGGGGGCATGTGGGTGGCTCAGTCTGTTAAGCATCTGACTTGATTTCGGCTCAAGTCATGATCTCAAGGTTTGTGAGTTCAAGCCCTGCATGGAGCTCTGCGCTGAAAGTAGAGCCTGCTTGGGATTTTCTTTCTCCCTCTCTGCTCTTCTGCTCATGCGTACTCTCACTCTCTCTCTCTCTCTCTCTCTCTCTCTCTCAAAATAAATGAACATTAAAAAAAAAAAAAGACTAAAGGAATTTCATGTCTTTGATTGTAGCAGTGGTTTGGGTAACATGAGTGTCTGTGTCTTCAGAGCCTTGGGCAGGGGCTTCTGTCAGAGGAAGCACTGTCCAGAGCCTAGAAACTTACGTTCAGGGAGGTTCTCTTCATCACTGGAAACTGGGGGCTCGAAAACTTGGTGATTTCTTTGGGTAATGTTGTCAATGATTTCTTGAGGTCTTCCAGATGATGTTCTCCAAGCTTTAAGAAAGAAGCCAAGCAAGGATCGAGGGGGCTTGGAGAGGAGCCTTTCTTAAATGACAACAATGACAAGAGAAAATTGGGCCCACAATGCTCTGAGACAAGAGGGTCTTGTTAAAGGGAAGGATGATACCTGGAAATGGGGAACCAGCTTCCAAGGAAGCAGCTCCTCTGTTTGGGAGACCTCCCACCTTCACTTTAGACAGTTACGTTACCATGAGACCTCTGGACCCCAGGAGGCACTGATCCGGCTCCGAGAGCTCTGTCGTCGGTGGCTGAGGCCAGAAGCACGTACCAAGGCCCAGATCCTGGAGCTGCTGGTGCTGGAGCAGTTCCTGAGCATCTTGCCCGGGGAGATTCGGACCTGGGTGCAGATCCATCGCCCTGGGAGTGGTGAGGAAGCTGTGGCCCTGGTAGAGGAGCTACAGAAAGACCTCGATGGACCAGCACTAAAAGTGAGAAGGGGGGAGGGGAGAGAGTTTGGGATGGAAGGAAGGAGAGAATTGAGCCAGGGCAAGCTGTGCTGGAGGGAGATCCTGTGATTTTCAGGATCAGTAGCACATTAGCCACCCTAATGCTTATTACAGCAGGTTTGTGAGCTGTTTCACATCATGGCAGATCTGCAGAGAAATGGATTTATGGCTGGGGACCTTAGGCCCCATTCAGAAGTAGCACAAGGGCATTGACTGTGCTTTATCCTTCTGCGTGATGCTTGCTAATGCTGAGTTTGGTTCAATAATCCGAAGAACATAATGTTTCCAAGTATCCCCTATACAGAAGCATATGTATTGTTTGTATTAAGTCTGGAACGATGGTGTGAGCCTGGTGTAAAAGGCAGTGGGGAGCAAGAATGAAGCTTTCTAAATTTGGCAGTACCTCCCCATGTGGGCCCCTACTGGGGATTCTCTGACCCAAGGGATTGGGTTGAGATATTTACTTCTGGAAAGATTTTATATCCTTGACCATTAAATTGGGATTTTAATATATTTCCTAGTGTATGTGAGATCTCTTTTCTGTCAATCTGTAGTCCACTAGAAACATTTGTACGTAAGAAGTCTGAAGCATAACTTAAACTTGGGAATGGTGCCAGCGATGGGCTTGTTTATTTTAATCATAAAAACGAAGAATTTTAGAACTGTTTATTTCCTTATAAAGTACTAATCCATCCTCATTTGAGAGATAAGAAAATGGAGACAGAAAAAGGTTCACCCGACTGCCTTATGTCAGGTATCTAGCTAGCAACTAAACCATGTGTAGGCTCTGGTGTTCTTTGTCTTGGAGCAGGAAGGGAGAATAAAGGGGTAAATAAGTGGAAGAGTATATTGAACCCAAGTCTGATCTAAAACCAGGTCTAGAGCTAAAACCCATTCCCTTGTGATGTGTTACTTCCATTTACTTCCATTCACTTCTTAGCCCACACCCAGGTTTGGCTTTGTTTCCACCGTTCTGTTCAGTGTCAGTGGGGGGAGGCCACCGGTGCCATGAGTGAGGCTAGAGGGCCCGTTCCATTGTTCTCAAGGCAAAACTTTGCTGCGGTTTTGATGCTCCATGCTGGAGGTGTGTCTCTGATCTCAAAGTTCTAGATTGTGGGCAGAAAGAGGTCCATGATGGTTAGGCAAGTTCATTTTCTGGAGGTACAAGAAGAGTCAGCTTATTTTGTTTTGCTTATTCTCAGGTTCCAGTTCTTGTTCAGGACCAGGACATTCTCCAGGAGGGGATGAGCACTGCGGGAGCAGCCGTTCCTCATGCGCCCAGTGGCAGCCACGTAGCTGAAATTTGCCAAAATCCTTTTACTGACCCAGTGGTGTTCAATCTCCAGGATCCTCAACATGGTACTTAGTGGCCCTGGCTTTGGACTTGCTCAGGATCTTTATTATGCCTCATTCCCATACTTCCAGTTAGTTGCTTCCTCTCCTGTCTTATATATGAAACCCTTATGGTACCAAGTTCTTTCTCCTCTTCCCTACTTGTCCCTTCCTGGGTCCCTCTGACCTTTAACATTTTTTTTTAAGGTTTTTATTTATTTCTAGGAGAGAGAGAGAGAGACAGCGTGAGCAGGGGAAGGTCAGAGAGAGAGGGAGTCACAGACCGAAACAGGCTCCAGGCTCCGAGCTGGCAGTCAGCACAGAGCCCGACGCGGGGCCCGAACCCACGAACTGCGAGATCATGACCCAAGCGAAAGTCGGACGCTTAACCGTCTAAGCCACCCAGGCGCCCCTCCCTCTGACCTTTAATTGTTGCTTTTTTTTTAATGTTTATTCATTTTTTTTTTTTGAGAGAGGGAGAGAGAGTGCAAGCAGGAGAGGGGCAGAGAGAGAGAGAGAGGGAGACACAGACTTACTCAGAAAAGGTTTGTAAGTCATTGTATAGCCATCACTGTCTAGACCTGGGAGTCCTGGGTCTTTCTGGATTCCTTGTTTGTCGAAGATACAGGACGTGGAGGAGTTGGGAGGACCAGCAGAAATTTCACGTGTAGCTTTCTGTCCTTCCTCAGATTCTCCTGCCCCTGAAGCTTCTGCCCTTTCCCAGGAAGAGAACCCAAGAAATCAATTAATGGCCCTCATGCTCCTAACAGCCCAGCCCCAGGTAATCGTCTTTCCTTCCTAAGACCCTCCCTGCACTACCCTCAGGGGCCCTCTGTAGTCTGACTGTTTGGGGCCCAGCCAGTTCTTGTCTCTAAATCACAGTCCATGCGTTTGGAGGGTAGACTTTATGTGGCGTTTCTTATGACTCTTTGGCGGTTCTTGCTCAGCTCAGTAGGGGAGGTCC
The DNA here is from genome assembly GCF_003009895.1 of Hyaena hyaena. NCBI lineage: Eukaryota > Metazoa > Chordata > Mammalia > Carnivora > Hyaenidae > Hyaena > Hyaena hyaena. The sequence goes on along the minus strand of NW_024080677.1, from coordinate 4,264,733 downwards.
TGGGTGTGGATAATCTCACATATACCTATGATTTCAGGAATTGGTGATGTTTGAGGAGGTGTCAGTATGCTTCACTTCAGAGGAATGGGAGTGTCTGGGCCCGATTCAGCGGGCCTTGTACTGGGATGTGATGCTGGAGAATTATGGAAATGTGACTTCCCTAGGTAAGGACTCTTCCTTCCCATCATTCTTAACTTTATTTCATTAGCCTTTGTTTTCTGACTATGAAAGTAATATATTTTGGAACACAGAGAATATTAGAAAGAAGAAAATATAACTTAAAACATTTTTTTAATGTTTTATTTATTTCTGAGAGAGAGAGAGAGTGTATGTGTGAGCAGGGGAGGGTCAGAGAGGGAGGGAGACACAGAACCCGAAGCAGTCAGCACAGAGCCTGACACGACCCACAAACTGTGAGGTCATGATCTGAGCCAAAGTTGGATGCCCAACCGTCTGAGCCACCCATGCGCCCCGAAAATATAACTTTCTTAAAACCACTGTAGACAACTACTCTCAAAATTTTGACATATTACCTTTCTGTTTTTTTATATGAGTTTTTTATTGGCTACATAATTTGTGCCATAATTCAGCCATTTCCTTATTCTAGATAATTCTCTAATAATCATCTGTCTCTATACCTGAGGTCTTTCTGTGTTTCTCATTATTTTTTAGAAGTAGAATTACTAGGCCTGAGTTTTTGAATTGTCCTATGGTCTGGCCTCATACTGCCAGATTGCTTTCCACAGTGATTTCTGGGACCCCAAGGAGTGCTACGTAAGAACACGCCTTTTACTCTGCCTTTATTGATACTGTGTAATCCCATTCTTTTACATTGTTGCTGATAGGATTTTCTAAAGTTGTGTCTTTAGTGCATTTCTCTGACTAGTAATAGTAAGAAAATTTAAAAATATTTAGTAGCCATTTGTGCTTCCAGTAGGCACTAAAATATCTATCGTGGTGCAGATGATGGGATTCTGCCCTTAGCTTATGGTGGTTTGGGAAATGAGCATAGAAAGAATAAAACAAAGCAGAGTAAAATAATTGGAATAAGAGTGTGATAAACCTTTTGAGATGGAAATGAAGAGGACAAAGCAACCAGTACCATTTCTGGGATTAGGAAAGGCCATAAAAGAGGTAGCTTTGGGGGCGCCTGGGGGGCTCAGTCAGTTAAGCACCCAACTTCGGCTTTGGGTCATGATCTTGTGGTTCGTGGGTTTAAGCTCCATGTCAGGCTCTGTGCCGACATCGCGGAGCCTGGAGCCTGCTCTCCTGTGCCTCCTGTTCTCTCTGCGCCATCCCCCCCCCCCCCCCCCCCCCCGCTCATGCTCTTTCTCTCTCTGTCTCTCAAGAATAAATAAATGTTAAAAAAAAAAAAAAAAGGTTAACCTTGTGCTGGACTTTGAAGAAAAAGGTAAGATTTTATTCAGAGAAATAAACATTAAAAATTGAGGAATCAACTAATGCACTGATCTAATTTATACTGAAATACAGATTTATAGTATCAGTTTAAATAGCTGCATAGTATATAGTATTCTATTGTCTGTGTGCCATGCTTTACTTCGACATCTGTATGATACTGAATTTTTGTTTAAGAACATTACATGCCTTTCTATTTGTTAACTGCTGCCTTTATGTTTCAGGCCTGTTTAAAATTGTCTTCATCTGGATCTTGTATATTTCAAGTTACATTGATTCTTTGGAATTGGAGTCTTTTCTGATGTTTTCTAATTGAGTATGGTTTATGTATATGAAGATACTGATTTTTTTTTGCTATGTTGCAACCTTACTATTTTATTGCCTACAGTAATTTGTACTGTATATTTTTACACTTAATGAGGATATATCGTTTACTATCTCAAATGTGCTGATAGTGGGCCAAACATTCTGTAGATTTTATATTTTGATACATGTTACCAAACTGCTTTCTACCAGTGATATACCAAATTTACATTCCCATGAAAAGAGCAAAAGAGGGCTCATTTCCCTTATATGTGCTAATGACTTGATCAGTGTTTTAATTCTCTGCTGGGTTGGGGCAGCTGGGTGGCTCAATTGGTCAGCTCAGGTCATGATCTCACGGTTCATGGGTTCCAGCCCCGCATTGGACTCTGTGCTGACAGCTCAGAGCCTGGAGCCTGTCTTCGTATTCTGTGTCTCCCTCTCTCTCTGACCCCTCCCCTGCCAACGCTGTCTCTCTCTCTCTCTCTCTCTCTCTCTCTCTCAAAAATAAATAAAACATTGGGGCGCCTGGGTGGCTCAGTCGGTTAAGCGTCTGACTTCAGCTCAGGTCATGATCTCATGGTCTGTGGGTTCGAGCCCCACGTTGGGCTCTGTGCTGACGCTGGCTCAGAGCCTGGAGCCTGACTTCGGATTCTGTGTCTCCCTCTCTCTCTGATCCTCCCCTGCTCATGCTGTCTCTCTCTCTCTCTTTCTCTCTCTCAAAAATAAATAAAAACATTAAAAAAAATAAAACATTTAAAAAAAGTAAAAATATAAAAATTTCTGCTGGGTAGATGACAAATACTATTTTTTTGGGTGCCATATCTTTGATTAGTATGTGGGGAAGATTAAATTTCCTTATAATCTGCAGGCCATTGACAAATACTTGGGGCAAATACAGAATGTAACATTTCTCCCTACTGTCATTTTACCCCCTCTCTGAGCTAGCTGTCAGCAAAGAGCCCGATGCGGGGCTTGAACCCACAAACTGTGAGATCATGACCTGAGCTGAAGTCAGCTGCTTAACCAACTGAGCCACCCAGGTTGCCTGCTCTCCCTACTGTCTTAATGTTAATGCCTTACTGGAGGGAAAACAACCTTAGTTTGACAATAGCTAGACCTCTAGTAGCTAGTATCTTCTTTAGCATATGAAAGTCCTTCTGGAGGCTTCCCTTTTGTCTTTACCTTCCCCAACTCCATAATATATTACCAGTCACCCTTCACAATCCTAGTGCAGCTCTTTCTGCCTAATAGACTTACCTTTTTGCACCCCTCCTCCAAATCAATCAATCAATTTATTCCTAAATCTTTTATTCTTTCTTAGGCTGTTTTTCTTAATTTCCCTTTAAGATCGTTCAGTGCTATTGTGTAAGAAATCCCACTGATTTTTGTTTATTGATCTTGTGTCCTGCGACCTTGCTGTACTTACTTAGTTCTAACAGGTTTTTTTTGTAGACTTTTTAAGATTTCCTTCTTTTTTTCTTTTTTAAATGTTTATTTTGTGAAAGAAAAATCGTGAGCAGGGGAGGAGCAAAGAGAGCGAGAGAGGAAGAGAGAGAGTCCCAGGTAGGTTCCTCACTGTCAGTGCAGAGCCCTACATGGGACTCCATCCCACTAACTATGAGATCATGACCTGACCTGAAATAAAGAGTTACGTGCTTAACTGACTGAGCTACCCAGGCTCCCCTTTTAATATTTTCTACATATAAGAGCTTGTCATCTGCAAATAGAATAGTTTTATTTGTTCCTTTTCAATCTGGATGACTTTTATTTCTTTCTCTTGCCTAATTCCCTGGCTAAAACCTACAGTATGTGTTGCATAGAAGTGACAAGAGCAGAAATCCTTTTCTTATTACTGTTCTTACAGAGAAAGCATCAGTTGTTCACCTTTAACTATGGTGTTAGCTTTGGATTTTTTTGTAAGTCTCCTTTATCAGTTTGAAGAAGTTCCCTTATATTCCTACTTTGTTATTCATGAAGGGGTATTGGATTTTTACCAGATGCTTTTTCTGCATCTCTTGAGATGATTATGTGATTTTGTTCTTCAGTACATTGATATGATGTATTACATTAATTGACTTTCCAATATTATACCAACATTGCTTTCCTGTGATAAATCCCACTTGGTCATGGTATATAATTTTTCCATGTGTTGCTAGATTAAGTTGGCTAGTAATTTGTTGAGGATTTTTAGGTCTATATTCATATATTTGTAGGTTTCTTTTCTTTTGTGATATCTTTTTCTGGTTTTGGGATCAGGGTAATTCTAGTCCCACAGAATGAGTTGTGAAGTGTTCCCAACTCCTGTTTCTTGGAAGAGTTTGTGAAAAATTGGTATTAATCTTTTTTAAATTTTTTAATGTTTATTTATTTTTGAGAGACAGAGACAGACAGAGAACAAGCAGGGGAGGGGCAGACAGAGAGAGAGACACAGAATCTGAAGCAGGCTCCACGCTCTGAGCTGTCAGCACAAAGCCCAATGTGGGGCTCGAACCCAAGAACCGTGAGATCATGACCTGAAGCGAAGTTGGACGCTTAACCAGCTGAGAGACCCAGGTGCCCCGGTATTAATTTTTTGTAAAGGTTGTTAGAATTCATCAGTAAAACAGTCTGGGCCTGGGCTTTTCTTTGTGGGTGGTTTTTTTTTTTTTTTTTTTTTTGGATTACTGAGTCAATTTCTTTTTAGAGATCTGTCAGATTTTCTATTTCTTTTTGAGTCAGTTTTAGTAATTTGTGTCTTCCTAGGAATTTTCCCATTTCATCTTGAAATTAAGCATTTCTGTTATTCCCTTATAATTCTTTTTGTTTCTGTAGTATTTGGTAATGTCCAGAGAGGGTAACTTTTGGGCGTAAGAGTATAGAAGAGGAAGAACAATTCAGGAAGAGAAAAAAACATGGGCACTGATAGAAAAGCAAGCAAAAACATGACATGTTTGGGCATCTGCATGTAGTTCTCTCTAGCTGGAGTCTAGGGCCATAAAGAGCACTAGTAAGAAGTAAAGCCAGAAAGATAGACAGGCAGTAGGTGAGGGCATCTCTTGGGCTGTGCTGGTTATTTTTGCTTTATCCTATAGGCAGTTAAGAATCATTTGTTTTGAGGGGCACCTGGGTGGCTTAGTCGGTTAAGTATCCGACTTTCGCTTAGGTCATGATCTCGCGGTTCGTGGGTTCGAGCCCTGCGTTGGGCTTTGTGCTGACTGCCAGCTCAGAGCCTGGAGCCTGTTTCAGAGTCTGTATCTCCCTCTCTCTGACCCTCCCCTGCTCATGCTGTCTCTCTCTCTCTCTCTCCTAGAAATAAATAAAAATGTTAAAAAAAAAAAAAAAAAAGAATCATTTGTTTTAAACAGGTGAGTGACATGGTCAAATTTACTTATTGGAAAGATAATTGGCAATAGAGTGGATATGGATTAAAGAAGAGGGTAGGGTTGGAAGTAGGGAAGCCTGTCTATTTCTTGTAAGCTTCATTCAAGATTGCAGAAAGTAACCAGCTTCCTCTATCAATCTGACATTTTTCTACCAAGTCCTCTAAAGCTCCATATTCCTACACATTGTCTGATTTCCATACTGAAATTTCAGATAGTTTAGCCAGCAAATTACTGTGTATGAAAGAACTGCTGATGTCCCTTTTTTTAAAAAGAATTTTAATCATTTTTTCCTTTCAAGATATTTGGAATATTGATATGAATTTTAAGATTTCTGTCTTTTTGTTTTTAAGTAAACACTATGCCCAAAGTGGAGCTGAGACTCATAACCCCAAGATCAAGAGCTGCATGCTTGGGGCACCTGGGTGGCTCAGTCAGTTAAGCGACCGAATCTTGGTTTTGGTTGAGGGCATGATCTCACAGTTTGCAAGTTCAAGCCATGCATCTGACTCTGCGCTGACAGTGCAGAGCCTGCTTGGGATTCTCTCTGTCTCTCTCTCTCTTTCTCTCTCTCTCTCTATTTTTCCTCCCCCGGTAGCTCTATCTCAAAATAAATAAACTTAAAAAAAAAAAAGTTACATGCTCCACTGACTGAGCCAGCCAGGCGCCCCAAGAATTGCTAATTTCTTTTTTCTTTTTTTTTTTTAATATTTTTTAATGTTTATTTATTTTTAAGAGAGAGGGGGGCAGAGCACCAGTGGGGGAGGGGCAGACACAGAGAGGGAGACACAGAATCTGAAACAGGCTCTAGGTTCTGAGCTGTCAGCACAGAGCTTGATGTGGGTCTCAAACTTAGGAATAGTGAGATCATGACCTGAGCCAAAGTCGGATGCCCAACTGACTGAGCCACCGAGGCGCCCCTAGAATTGCTAATATCTTAAACCATTTTTCATCTCAGTTAACCACTTGCAATACTTCTACTCCTAAAAGCACTTCTACCTCTTTAAAACACTTCAACTTTTCCCCTTAAAGAGAATCTTCCTGGGGCGCCTGGGTGGCTCAGTCGGTTAAGCATCCGACTTCAGCTCAGGTCATGATCTCATGGTTTGTGGGTTCGAGCCCCACATCGGGCTCTGTGCTGACAGCTCAGAGCCTGTTTCAGATTCTGTGTCTCCCTCTCTCTCTGCCCCTTCTCCACTCATTCTCTGTCTCTCAAAACTGAATAAACGCCAAAAAAAAAAAATAAAAAAAAATAAAAAGAATCTTCCTGAAACCAGCATCTTGCTTAAACTATGAAGCCATTCATCTAGTCACTGTGGACAAGGAAACTGGAGGAACAGTACTGGATAGGACACCTTCCCACCCCTCTACCAGGTGAATAGTGTGATTGACAGTCCCGCCTGAATCCTGGAGAAAGGGGCAGTCAAGATGAGATGGGAAAACCTGACCTAAGAATGTAGTTTAAGTTAACATGTATTAGGTATTTGCTATCCTTACCTTCTCATAAATTAAATAAGTTTATAATGAAATAAAATGGGTGCTCCTTTCCTATATCTTTTCTCCCTATTTAGGTAGAACAGTGTTGTTCTACTCTAGTAGAAGATAATATTACTATTATTCACATTACTTTACTTACTAGATAATTTGGGGAACTAGTTCATATATTTTTCCTCACATTTGGATGGTGAAAGTAAATTGTCAAAACATTAAAAAAAATAAGTTCACATTTTACAATATTTTAGAACATCAGAGTAGAAAGCAACTTTGGCAGTTTACTAGTTCAGCCACATCATTTTATAGATATGTTCATGTTTTTATAATGCCTCTATATTTTTTCTTTTCACTCTATTTCTTCTAAGTGAGTCTAACTCAGACCTGATGTTTTTGTGAGATTTTAAAATTTCCATTTCTCAATTTTAAAAGGAATAGAGTGAATTGTATATGAAGTTTAAGCATTAAGTTTTTTAGTGGATTTTTTCCTGTAGTTTACTTGCTTTTAAGTAATTAAAAAATATTTTTGCACTTGACTCTTGAAAAATTAAAGATTGCCTTTAGGGTCCTTAGGTATATTTTCTCTCTGTTAGAATTTCCATCTTCCTACCATGAAGAAAATAAAAAATAATTCTTTATAAGCCAAAATGACTCTCCCTGTTCAATCTGACATCCTGAGCCTCGTGTCTGAATCACCTACACATCATCTTATGTTCTCTCTCTGGTTTTTTCTTGCATCTATTTACTCAACATCATTTATATTTTTCCATCTGCTCCCTGAAGATAAAGAGCTTAGAAGTGTCTGAGTGACTTCTTTGTTAATCCACTTAAAACCTTGTCATTGTAGGGGCGCCTGGGTGGCTTAGTTGGTTGAGTGTCCGACTTCGGCTTCGGTCATGATCTCACGGTTCATGGGTTCGAGCCTTGTGTCGGGCTCTGTGCTTACAGCTAGCTCAGAGCCTGGAGCCTGCTTCAGATTCTGTGTCTTCCTCTCTCTCTGACCCTCCCCTGCTCGCTCGAGATCTCTCTCTCTCACAAATAAATAAAAACATTTAAAAAATTAAAAATCTTGTCAATGTAGTATTCTGCTATGGCCCTTCATCTAATGAAGTGTCTTCTTTTTGTGTTCGTATAAAAGTTACCTACTGTGTGTTTGAAAATCATTTGAAGATCTTGTTCTCACTAACATAGGGACGTGGTAACGTTTGCATTTTTAATTCCTTTTACCAGAATGGGAGACCATGACTGAGAATGAGGAGGTGACACGAAAGCCAAGCATTTCTCAAAGGGCAGATTCTCAGAAAGGAACATCCAAAAGACTTCAAGGAAGTGTTCCCCAGACCCTCGATTTTGAGGAGGAATGTGATTGGCAAATTGTGGCAAGTCAGTGGGGGACTGAATCAGGGGAAAGAGATACACTGAAGAAAGGTCCCCTCTGTGAACGAGATAGGAAGAAAAAGGCCTTACCAGAAAAACAAGGCCAAAAGTGGAAGGAATTTGGAGAAAGCTTGACTTTAGGTTCAGCTCTTTCTGAAAGTTTAATAGGTACTGAAGGAAAGAAGTTTTATAAATGTGATATATGTTGTAAGCATTTCAATAAAATCTCCCATCTTATAAACCATCGGAGAATCCACACTGGTGAGAAGCCTCATAAATGTAAGGAGTGTGGAAAAGGCTTTATTCAGCGCTCAAGCCTTCTAATGCATTTACGCAACCATTCTGGGGAGAAACCTTATAAATGTAATGAATGTGGGAAAGCCTTCTCTCAAAGTGCTTATCTTCTCAACCATCAAAGAATCCACACTGGAGAGAAGCCTTATAAATGTAAGGAGTGCGGAAAGGGCTTCTATAGGCACTCAGGCCTTATTATACATCTAAGGCGCCATTCTGGGGAGAGACCTTACAAATGTAATGAATGTGGGAAAGTTTTCTCTCAGAATGCTTACCTCATTGACCATCAGAGGCTCCACAAAGGGGAAGAGCCTTATAAATGTAACAAGTGTCAGAAAGCTTTCGTTCTGAAGAAGAGCCTCATTCTACACCAGAGAATCCACTCTGGGGAAAAACCCTATAAATGTGATGAATGTGGAAAAACCTTTGCTCAGACCACTTACCTTGTTGACCATCAGCGACTCCACAGTGCAGAGAACCCATACAAATGTAAAGAATGTGGAAAAGTTTTCATTCGAAGCAAAAGTCTTCTCTTACATCAGAGAGTACACACAGAAAAGAAGACTTTTGGTTGTAAAAAATGTGGGAAGATTTTCAATTCAAAGTCAAACCTCATTGACCATAAGAGGATGCATAGCAGAGAGAAACCATATAAATGTACTGAATGCGGGAAAGCCTTTACTCAGAGTGCTTACCTTTTTGACCATCAGAGACTCCATAATGGAGAGAAACCCTATGAATGTAACGAATGTGGGAAAGTTTTTATTTTAAAGAAGAGCCTCATATTACATCAGAGGTTTCACACTGGAGAGAATCTCTATGAATGTAAGGACTGTGGCAAGGTCTTTGGTTCTAACAGAAACCTCGCTGACCATGAGAGGCTCCACAATGGGGAGAAGCCCTATGAATGTCGAGAGTGTGGGAAAACTTTCATTATGAGCAAAAGTTTCATGGTGCATCAGAAACTACATACACAGGAGAAATCCTACAAATGTGAGGATTGTGGGAAGGCGTTCAGTTACAATTCAAGTCTGCTCGTACATCGGAGAATCCACACTGGGGAAAAGCCCTTTGAATGCAATGAGTGTGGAAGAGCTTTCAGTTCTAACAGAAACCTCATTGAACACAAGAGAATCCACAGTGGTGAGAAACCCTATGAGTGTAATGAGTGTGGTAAATGCTTCATTTTGAAGAAAAGCCTCATTGGACATCAGAGGATTCACACGAGGGAAAAATCTTATAAATGCAGTGACTGTGGGAAAGTCTTCAGTTACCGCTCAAACCTTATAGCCCATCAGAGAATCCACACTGGTGAGAAGCCCTATGCATGTAACGAGTGTGGGAAAGGCTTTACTTACAACAGAAACCTTATTGAACATCAAAGAATTCACAGTGGTGAAAAAACCTATGAATGTCATATATGTAGGAAAGTTCTTACCTCTAGTAGAAATCTTATGGTACATCAAAGAATCCACACTGGAGAGAAGCCATATAAATGTAATGAGTGTGGGAAAGACTTTAGTCAGAATAAAAACCTTGTTGTACATCAGAGGATGCACACGGGGGAAAAACCATATGAGTGTGAGAAGTGTAGAAAATCTTTTACTTCCAAGAGGAATTTAGTTGGCCACCAGAGAATCCATACAGGGGAGAAACCATATGGGTGTAATGATTGTAGTAAAGTTTTTAGGCAGAGAAAGAACCTTACTGTACATCAGAAAATTCATACAGATGAAAAACTCTGTGAATGTGATAAGTCTGAAAAGGAATTCTCTCAGAATTCAAACCTTCACCTGCAGCAAGAAATCCATAGTGTGGAGGGATTCTCTTGGCTCCAAAATCCCAATGAGTCTAAGACAGAGATTCAGAAAATCTAGAGTCATATGTAAGATGGGATAGAATCCCAACTTACCTAAGTCACTGTTAGACAAATGGCAGTATATCATTCTTGCAAGGAAAAAAACATCATGATAGACTCTCTTGTAAACCAGTGATTTGCACGTGAAAGAAAGTTAATCTAGACTTTCAAGACTGCAAAAAACATAAACCAAATTCTAGTTAAAGAATACTTTGTTCTAGACCATTTGTTATGACTCTAGAAAGGGACCTTAGAGCAATTAAAGACTCTGAAAAAATTTATGAGATGTAATAATGTAGTTGTAAATGATAGCAAAAATATTTTTGTATAAAAAAATAGACATTGTTTCTGAAAATGTGTATATTGTACATTCTAAAAATTGCATCACTGCAACAGAAAGTCTCTGTTGACAGTATGATTGAGACATGTCAGACATGGACTTCAGTGGGCAAGAGTCTGCTGTTTGAGGACAACTTAAGAAGAGTACGAGATTTGGAATTGGAAGACCTAGGTTTAGGTCCTGGATCTTTCTCTTACTAGCTATGTGATGTTGTTAAGTCATTTTCTAGGCCTCAGTTTCTCTGTCAGTCAAACGTTGATATAATGCCTACCTCACAGGGTTTGAGGATTAAATGAAAGGATGTTTGTGAATGTACTTTGTGAAATAATCTAGTTGTCAATAAAGTTGGATAAAAGAGGTATGGTCAAAATCTGGAACATGGCATAATGTAATGTTTGTTCATTACGTCAATGAACAATTGAATCCAGGAACCTCAAAAATACTCATTTTTATAGTAAAAGGAAGGATGGTGGTGGATAAGTATCTTTGGATTTTAATAGTCTAAAGACTTTTTTAAAATACACCTTTCAGAATGTTTGAGTTAATAGATAGTATGCCTAGTTTGTTTTGATAGGAAAATATTGGCTTATTATGGAAAAACAGTATTATGTTCAGCTGTTAACACAAGCCAAGGAAAAGTATTTTCAAACCTTCAAATTCGAAACCTAGCAGATGGTGAATGTCAAAATGGAAGGACAGTCCTATATTGCTCTCCCTGTTCATAGGGGAAAATCCTTAGCCCCAACCCCTTAGCTAATGATCCCTGCCACTTTATTCTCAGTTCTAATCAACATTTCACTGGCATTTCATATATAAACATATGCTGACATATGAAAGCTTGTTAAGAAACAACATCCTGTTCCACTACTCAGTTTACTACATAAGTTTCACAAAGAGCCGAGTTCTTTTTTTTTTTTTTTTTAATGTTTTATTTATTTCTGAGCGAGACAGCATGAGCAAGGGAAGAGGGTCAGAGAGAGAGGCAGACACAGAATCTGAAACAGGCTTCAGGCTCTGAGCTGTCAGCACAGAGCCCGACGCGGTGCACGAACCCATGAACCATGAGATCATGACCTGAGCCGAAGCCAGATGCTTAACCAACCGAGCCACCCAGGCGCCCCAAGAGCTGAGTTCTTAAAGCTCTCATTAAATCAATTGAGAATCTATCTCTGAGTAATTAAGCCTATCACTCCCGAGGAACCAATCTTAGATCTAATTCATCCTGTATTCTTGAGTTGCTAATTTTGTATTGTAATTTTCAAAACTCCCAGCTCTGTAATTGGACTATAAAAAACCTTAATATCAGGATTGTGTTTCTAATATTAGTAGTATTAAAGTGGTGTGTTGATAAATGTTACTAATCCAACCCCTAAGTTCCTTGAGGTTTGGTTCCTCATTAGACTGAAAGGTACACAGGAGTGAAAAACGGAAGGAGCCTGAAATTTAAAGTCTTAAGGCCCAGATATGAGTCAGCTTCTGCCACTTTCCTTGGATAAATGCCTTCATTTCTTGTAGCCTTGATTTCCTTATCTGAATAAACAGGAGGGAGAATATCTACCTCACAGAGTTGTTATGAGATAGTGAATATAAAGCTGCTTTATATTTGTGCTACAGAAGAATCACTACTGGTTGTATAATAATTACAAAGAGAAAGATGTACTTTAACAATGGGGAAGCTGGCATTCACCTCTAAACCAGTTAAAATATAACATCATTAAGACTGAGACAACCTACGTAACGTGCCTCCTCATTTGATGCAATAAGCCAAAAGTGTAACCTGAATTTATCAAGCTTCTTAGACCTGTTGCCAGGAAATACAGGAATCAGAGGAACAAGATAAAGGGCACCACAAGAAAATTTAGAACACATGATATTGTATAAGAAAACTGCACTGGATTCTTCAACAATATGAAAAAGGCAGGATGTGATAATTGTTGAAGCTGAATGAGTTTTGGGAGTTCATTATACCGATGTCTGGTTTTGTGTGTATTTCCAGAATGAAAGGTATAAAAGTGGGTGAGGGAGGTTGTTTTAAAAGGTATTAAAGAGATGTAAGACAGGAAGAGTCTCATACAAATGACCAATTGATTTTTGGCAAAGGTATAAAAGCAATTTAGAGGAAAGAGCCTTTTCAACATGCTGCTGGTGCAATTGGATACCCATAGGCAAATATACATACATACATACATACATACATACATACATACATAAATACATACATAGGAACTAGGACTAAGCAAAGAATTCTTCGATTTACATCAAAAGTAGGGTCCTTAAAAGGAAAATGATAAATTGGACCTCATCACAATTAAAATAATTTGCTCTGCAAAGAAACTTTAGGGGTGCTAAGATTTTACAGACTTGAGAGGAATATTTGCAAACCATATATCCAACAGGATTTGTATTTAGGCTATATAAAAAAATCTCAAAACTCACCAATAATAACTTTAAAGTAGAAAGTGGACAAAAGACATGTAAAGCCATTTCACCAAAGTATAGATAGCAAGTAAATGAAAAGTTGTTCACCATCATTAGCCAGTAGGGAAATAAAAGTTAAAAATCACTGTACATCTATCAGCATACCTTAGGAAAAGGGAAAATATAGTGTTACTACATGTTGGCAATGATACAGAGTAACTAGATCTCATGTTGTTGGGATTGTTAAATGGTACAGACACTCTTGAAAATAGTTCGGCAAGTTTTTTTTTGTTTTGTTTTGTTTTAGCCCCCCGCCCCCGCCTCTTTTTTAAGAGATAGCATGTTAGTGGGGGAGAGGTCAGAGGGAGGGAGAGAGAATCTTTTTTTTTTTTTTTTTACAAATAGTTTATTGTCAAATTAGTTTCCACATAACTCAGTGCTCATCCCCACAAGTGCCCTCCTCCATGCCCATCCCTCCTCCCCCCCACATCCATCAGTCCTCAGTTTTTGTCAGCATGCAAGAGTCTCTCATGGTTTGCCTCTCTCCCTTTCCCCCACCATTTCCCCCCTTCTTCTCCCCCTTGTTCCTCCGTCAAGTTCCTCCTAATCCTCCTATACGTGCAAACATATGATATTTGTCCTTCTCTGCCTGACTTATTTCACTCAGCATAACACCCTCAAGGTCCATCCATGTTGCTACACGTGGCCAGGTTTCATTGTTTCTCATTGCCATGTAGTATTCCATGGTATAGATAAACCACATCTTCTTGATCCATTCGTCTGTTGATGGACACTTAGGCTCTTTCCATATTTTAGCTATTGTGGAGAGTGCTGCTATGAACGTTGGGGTCCATGTGCTCCTATGCCTCAGCATTTCTGTATCCGTTGGGTAAATTCCTAGCAGTGCTATTGCTGGGTCATAGGGGAGTTCTATTGTTAGTTTCCTGAGGAACCTCCACACTGTTTTCCAGAGGGGCTGCACCAGTTTACATTCCCACCAACAGTGTAGGAGGGTGCCCGTTTCTCCACATCCTCGCCAGCATCTAGAGTTCTCTGATTTGCTCATTTTAGCCACTCTGACTGGCGTGAGGTGGTATCTCAGTGTGGTTTTGATTTGTATTTCCCTGATGAGGAGGGACGCTGAGCATCGTTTCATGTGTCTGTTGGCCATCTGGATGTCCTCTTTGGAGAAGTGTCTGTTCATATCTTCTGCCCATTTCTTCACTGGGTTGTTTGTTTTTCGGGCGTGTAGTTTGGTGAGTTCCTTATAGATTCTGGATATTAGCCCTTTATTTGATATGTCATTTGCAACTATCTTTTCCCATTCCGTTGGTTGCCTATTAATTTTCTGGGTTGTTTCCTTGGCTGTGCAGAAGCTTTTAATCTTGATGAGTTCCCAATCATTTATTTTTGCTCTTGATTCCCTTGCTTTTGGGGTTGTGTCAAGTAAGAAGTTGCTGCGGTGGAGGTCAAGGAGGTTGTTTCCTGCTTTCTTCTCTAGGGTGTTGATAGTTTCCTGTCTCACGTTCAGGTCCTTTATCCATTTTGAGTTTATTTTTGTGCATGGTGTGAGAAAATGATCTAGTTTCATTCTTCTGCATGTTGCTGTCCAATTCGGGAGGGAGAGAGAATCTTAAGCAGGCTTCATGCTCAGTGTAGAACCTCATGTGGGGCTCGATCCCATGACCCTGAGATCATGACCTGAGTCAAATCAAGAGACAGTTGCTCAGTCAGCACCCCATGTTTGGCAGTTTCTTACAAACCCAAACGTGCACTTACAATATAACCCAATGTTCGTATTCCTGAGCATTTATCCTAGAGAAATGAAAACTTATGTTCAGAAAAACAGGAACATGACTATTCATAGCAGTTTTATTTGTAACAGTCAAAATCTGTAAGTAACCCAAATAGCCTCAACAAGTGGCTAAAGCAGTATTATATCTATACCATGAATACTTATTACTCTATAATAAAATGGAATGACCTATTGCTGCAACGACAAGTGAATCTCAAGGATATTATGCTGAGTGGAAAAAAAAATCTAATCTCAAAAGGTTGTATTCTGCATGATTCTATTTACATGATATTCTAAAATGACAAAACTATATAGAGATGAAAGGTTAGTGATTACCAGAGGTTGGGGATAGTGAGAGGAGACAGCAGGGAGAGGGAGGGATAACACTTAGGAAGGTCTTTGTGGTGTTGGGAAAGTTGTGTATCTTGATTGCGGTAGTGGTTACACAAACATACATGTGATAAAATGAAGTAGAAGTATACACAAACAATGTACAAGTGTCAACATCCTTATTTTTATACCAAACTATAATTATGTAAGTTGTGCCTGTTGAGGGAAACTTGGGGAAGGGTATTATTTTTCCAACTTCTTATTTTGAATTCAAAATAAAAGGTAAAACAAAATCCTAAAAAAGCCATAACCAAATGCACTGTGTGAAACTGACTTGGAAGAACAAAATTATGAAATATATATTTAAGGGTGGTTGGGGAGATTTGAATATGATTGGATATTAGGTGATAGTAGGGAATTGTTCATTTTCTTTCCATTATGTAATGTATTAACGTTTGGAGAATATTATGAACGAATGCATATTGAACTGTTGGAATGAAGTGTTTTGAAAAAAAATTTTTTTTCAGTATATACAGAGAGATAAGGCAAACGTAGGCAAGTGTTGAGTCCAGATGGAGGATACAGGTATCCGCTGTACCATTCTTTCAACTTTTCTGTACTGTTTGAGATTTTCAAAATAAAACGTTTGGGGCAAAATTATCAGGGCTTTCTACAGACGAATGCTTTGTAGCTTCAGGCTTCTGTGTACACGCCTCGCCCGACTACTGCCGAGCCAGGGGATGTCCCCTTTCCTGAGGCTTTAGGGCCACAGACCACCTGCACCCTCCTGGGCACTTCCACGCCCATCCCCGCTCCGCAGAGATATTGGACACCCATCGAGAAGACAACACCTCCGAGATTCCTAGAGGGGCCGGCCTGGGGACTTGGGAAGCCGGAAGCCCGTCTCCAGGCACTTCCTGTCCGGTCATTGTTCTCGCACCGGTAGGCGCGGGCCGTCTGTTCCAGCCTATGTTCTGCTACGGAGTCCGCGAGCTCTGGCCAGGCCTTTTCGCGGTGCACGGTGAGTGGGCTTGGCGGGACAGGACACGGGCCTTGGTGGCGCGGAAGGGGCCATTACAGGGGCGCCCTGCCGCGACCTGCCCTTGGGGGTCCAGGCCTGTCCGTCCGCGGCCGGCTCCGCGTCCCCCTACTTCGGAAACACAGCTGCAGCCTACCGGGGGTCTTTCCTGGAGAAGCTTGGACCAGGGGCCGGGCTTACCCCGGGAATAGGGATTAGGATATGGAGGTGGGGGAGGTGGGTTGCCACGTTTGGAAACAGGGAGAGGACACTGAAAGGGAAGTCCTTGATCAGGGACTCTGCATTGTGGGGCTGGAGGCGGATTTGAGTTTGGTCAGCAGCCCCGTAAGAATACTCAGTAGGCAGTCTGGCTTATACACAGGTGAGATGAATGTTTAAGGCCTTTCCACCTGGTGGAATTCAGTTCTAGATAGAATAATCATCCAGAATTGAGATTTGCTGCAGTAATGAAAGTACTGTTGCGTTATTCAGGAAATTGTACACTAAGTTGCCAGTAAGTTGATACAGGAGAAAGTATGTGATCAATAGTAGCAAAAGGAGACATAATAAAATTTAGCGTCCCTCGCCCCATAAGACATCTGAAGGGGAATAGACAAAATGTAATCTATTTGTAATAAACTAAACTAGTAAGGTTGTTTTACCCACAGATTAAACAACAAAGACCCGCTGACCTGGCTGTGATAAAGCTGTATGGTTAAGTTGGTGATGGTGTGATTTGATGTCTTTTTAGAAAGCAATTTAGCACTATATGTCAATCATGAAATCCTTGAACCAGTAGTCTCTCACTTGTAAAGGAATAATTAAGCAGAAGAAAAAACTATTTGCACAGAAAAAATTTTTTAACATTAAATATTAAGAAAATAAACTGGAAACAATCAGAACTCCTTTCACTAAAGCAATGGCTCATAAATAGTATTGGTTAAGTAAGTTATAATGTATTTAGAATTCCAGAATGAAGTAACTCTATATGTAGGTGTATTGAAAGATCCATCCTTTTTTTTTAAATGTTTTATTTATTTTTTTAGAGAGAGAGAGCATGAGCAGGGGAGGGTCAGAGAGAGAGGGAGACAGAATCCGAAGACAGGCTCCAGGCTCTGAGCTGTCAGCACAGAGCCCTATGCAGAGCTCGAACCCACGAACCAGGAGATTATGACCTGAGCTGAAATCAGAGGCTTAACCAACTGAGCCACCCAGGTGCCTAGAAAGATCCATCTAAGACAGTGGAATACTATGTGAAATAAAGGCATTGAGTTCAAAAAACAAAATGCAACTTGCTAAAAAATGTACATACAAATGCGTTCTAATTTCTGTTTTGGGAAAATAAGCAGTATGTGTAAAGGTGAACATATCTGTATGGAAATGCAGAGAAAACACTGATGACTGATAATTACTGTGTGCATTTGTATGTAGGGTATATATTTGATTCTATGTATTTATTTATTGATCCTTTTTGGATGAGAATGATAGAATTAACACTATAGGTTATTGTATAGCTACTAAAAGTGATAAGTAGGAAGAATGGCAACATAAAACATTTTTTTTAATCTTAAGAGTAATATTAGTTATATTAGACAGTAATGTTAGACAGTTGGAAGAAATGGAAAAAGTAAATATCAAACAAAAAGAATCTCAAAACTATCTGTAATTATATCACCCAGAGATGACCATCTCTAAATGTTGGTGTCTAGACTCTCAGACCTTTTCTTGAATTTCTTTAGTTCATGGTATTGTATATCTTTGGCAATTAAAAACGTTCTTTGTGTTGTAATATTCCTTCTAAAAAAAAAAACCATGGTGGGGTGCCTGGTTGGCCCAGTCAAGTGTTTCACTTTTGATCTCAACTCAGGTCATGACTTCAAGCCCTGCATTGGGTTTTGCACTGGGGATGAAGCCTACTTAAAAAAAAATAAATAAACAACCCCCAAAACAAACAAAACCAACCCATGGTGGTAATTAAAAAAATATATATATTCCTATAGTTAAAAACAAGAAGTGTATAAGTCATAATTGTTAGTGTGGTTGAAGGTTTTCCCTTAAAAGAAGTATCTTAAATTCTGTGCTCTACAGTGGTTATCTCTTTGGAGGTGGAGTAGGGTTGATTTTTCTTAGTTATTTTCTGTATTTTTCTTTTTTTGAGAGAGAGAGAGAGAGAGAGGCAGAGCACGAGTGGGGGAGGGGCAGAGAGAGGGAGACAGAATTTGAAGCAAGCTCCAGGCTCTGAGCTGTCAGCACAGACCCCATGCGGGGCTCAAACTCATGAACCATGAGATCATGACCTGAGCTGAAGTCAGACGTTTAACCGACTGAGCCACCCAGGTGCCCGTGTATTTTTTAAACTTTTACAATAATAATATGTTAACTCTATAATCGGGAAAAAAATAAACATGATATAAAGCTGTTTGTAATGTGATTATTATGGGAACAAATTACATGTTTGCCTTTGAACCGTTTCCATCCTATGAGGGAGGAGTAGAGCAGACCCTTGTTGCGGTGGCTACTGTGTACGCACTGGGCAGCAATGCCCTTAATGGCATCCAGGCACACCTTTGCTCGATGCTAACAATGTTTTCTGGTTTTTCAGTAGACAGAATCATCCTGGCCCTGAGAAGAAACTCAAGAAGAAGAAACTTAAAGATTAGATGGGGCTTGACCTCTGCTGGGCATCCCCCAGCTATAAGAGTTCCCCTCCTGAGCAGAGAAGATGACCGCAGAACTGAGAGAGGCCATGGCCTTAGCCCCCTGGGGCTCAGTGACCGTGAAAAAGGAGGAAGAGGAGGAAGAAAACTTCCTAGGTCAGGCATCTAGCCATGTACACTCTGAGAACATCAAAGTCTGGGCTCCTGGGGAAAGTCCCCAGACAGACCTTGCTTTATCAGAACAGGAGGAGAAGGTAAACAATGGTTTTGGAGGAGGGAGGGAAGAGAGACCTGAACACCTCAAGTGCTTTCAGAGGAAACTGTGTTCCTCTGCTTCCACACCTGCAGTATTATTTTGAGGGTAGGGCTCTCGTCTATAGTCCTTTAGTATATAATAGAAACAGTCTCTTCTTGATGGGACATTTGGTCCTTTCTATAAACCAGTGGTTCTCAAACTTTGCTGCACAGAATTACCTGGGGAGCTTTTTATAAAATCGTGATGCTCATGGCTACTTGATTCCAATTGAATGAGAATCTTGGCCTGGAACCCAGACAGCCGAGATTGGGGGGGTGGGAACCCAAAAAACTCTTGGGGCACCTGGGTGGCTCAGTCGGTTAAGCCTCTGATTTTGGCTCAGGTTGTGATCTCATGATTTGTGGGTTTGAGCCCTATGTGGGGCAACATGCTCAGAGCCTGGAACCTGCTTTGGATTCTGTGTCTTCCTGTCTCTCTGCCCCTCCCTAACTCATGCTTTGTCTCACTCTCCTGCGTGCACTTGCATGCTCTCTCTCAAAAATAAATAAACATTTAAAAAATTAAAAAAAAAACCAAACTTTTCAGTGGACTCTAGTCAAGTTTTGATAGCTCTAACATATGCTTCTCAAATTTTAATATGCATAGGAATCACCAGGAGGTCTTGTTACAATGCAGGTTCTGATTCAGGAGGTCTGGGTTAAGAGTCTGCACTTCTCAGGGCGCCTGGGTGGCTCAGTCCATTAAACGTCCGACTTCGGCTCAGGTCATGATCTCACGGTTCGTGGGTTTGAGCCCCACGTTGGGCTCTGTGCTGACAGCTCAGAGCCTGGAGCCTGCCTCAGATTCGTTGTCTCCCTCTCTCTCCCCCTCTCTCTCTGACCTTCCCCTGCTCATGCTGTCTCTCTCTCTCTCTCTCTCTCTCTCTTTCTCTCTCAGAAATAAATAAAACATTAAAAAACAAAACAAAACAAAAAACGAGTCTACACCTCTCACAAGCTCCCAGGTGGTGGTGATATATGGATCCACTTTGAGTTGTGGGTCGACATACTACCCTGTGGTCCTTAGTATTTTCAGAAACACTCCCTAGTCAGGTGAGCTGAGGAGCCCCAAAGATCACAACCTTGCTTCTTTGATCTTTACACCTCAGAAAACTCTACCCTGGAAAATCTCCCCGTGTGTTGCTCTCTTGTCATGCACTCACTGGCAAGTTAGGCTTGGATGCCACAGTGGCCAGTGATGTGAAATCACAGAGATAGAGAAGAAAGTCACAGCCTTGATTCTCTGCCTAACTCACTTTGGGGATCAGAGAAGACTCTGCCTTTATTTTCTATTTTTGTTGTTTTATTAAAAAAGGTTTTTTAAAAATGTAAAAAAAAATCTTTTATGGACTCTAGGAATAGGTACTTTTATGTTCTCATCTTTAATCATACTGCTTCCCATTGACAATTTTCTCAGAAATCCACCTGTGTGCTTATCTCTAGGATCCAAACATGTTCTGGAACATGGCTGTAGTCCTGAAAGCAACACAGGAGGCATCTGCGGCCTCAGCCCTTGGCACCTTCTCATTATCAGGGACTCTGGCCAAGAGTGAGAGACTGGAGACACATGGGAACATGACTTCTCTAGGTAAGGTTCAACCCCCTGGTTCAGAATCTCAACCATTGGGGTTTCTCAGAATCTGTTCAGACACTGGTGGCCTGGTCTCCTAGCTTGAAAAACATAGAGTATTGAGGTATTGAAACTACCAGGGAGAGCTATGCATTTGTCACAAGGAATGCCTTATTTTGCACACAGGCTTAAGACACCAGAAAACACAGGCAAACTCCAAATTCACCTTTTAATCCCATTTATTGTTTCATATTACAGAGACCCATCCTCTTCATATGCTCTGTTTATCATAGGTCGGTGAGCCTGCAAGAAAAGCTAGCTAAGGTAGGAAGGGTCAACTTCTGTGGTGATTTTGAGGAAATGCCCTGGCGATGTTTTGTCTTTATGATCTTTGTGCAGATTCCAGAGGGTTTTGAACAGTTGTGTCAGTCATATTGGTGTTCAAAGTTAGGCCTTCATGGCTTTATCACCTGGTTTTCTCTCTAAGCTGGGACTCAGGATATATCTGACAAGCAATGGAAGAAACTTACCTATGAAGGAGTGAAGTGTAACTGTGGGCCAAGAATATGGTAGCTGTGGGTCCTGTGTTGTACAAGTAAACCCTGCCTGACCGCTAAGTCCCCTCTGGCACCCACATTCTAAGTCTGCCGGGTACAGAGCTATGGATGAATATTTTGAACCCACTCTGCTCCCTTCCTCAGGTGGACCAGGTCACTCACTTTCTTAAACCACTGTTGTGGGGAAGCTTAGGATTACCACCTTTCATTTTCTTGTCTGTTCCTTAGTCATTCCCCCTAACTTCAGTAGTTTCTGTTGCCCACTGTCTGCTCCCTGTTCCATTCTCTCTGGTGTGTCATCGCTTCTTTCCTGTTCCCTTGCTTTGTCAGTCATTCACTGTCTGAACTCCAGCAGTGGCACCTATCTACTAGGAATGGTGACTATTTTCCTTCTTTGTCACTTACCTCAAGACCCTGTTCGCAGCCAAGGTTTACCTTTCTGTGTGCTGCCAGATGTTTGCATAGCTGTAGGTAACAGCAGGGACGTGAGCTCTGGGAATTAAGAGAGAGATCTGAGTGTGGTTGCTCTCCTGCTTTTGATCTTTTGATGACTCTGTGACCTTGAATGAGTCTTTTCTCTCTGGACCTCCCTTTCCTGTTCTGTCAACTAGGGTGAATTGATCCAGTGGGTACAGGATTTGTTGGGGGCATGCTTACTATGTGTTGGGTAGCATGATGGGTGTTGGGGATACACTGAATAAGACACAGTCTTGCCCCCTTTTTTTCCCCAAGCTCCCACACAGGTGAAAGAGAATATAGTTTCATTTTGATGACAAAATTGTATAATATACATGAATGTGCTTTGGAAGCTTCGATGTGTTACTGGGTTATTAATATCAGAGAGTTTTATTTACAGTTTCCTATATGTTAATTAATATTGACTTCATTAAAGTTTATGCATTTAAACCAAGTTTTTAAGCATTTAAACCTAACTCATTTTTATTTCACTTCTACATCTAGAAAAATTTTTATAAAAATGAGAACATACTTTTTTTAAAATTCACATTCAGTTAAGCCTCAACTTTTACAGATTAAATTTTTAAACTTTTTAAAACAGGGGTGCCTAGGTGGCTCAGTCTATTGAGTGTCTGACTCTTGATGTCAGGTCAGGCCATGATCTTGTGGTTCAATGAGTTCAAGCCCCCTGTCGGACTTTGCACTGACAGTGCGGAGCTTATTTAGGATTTTTTCTCCCTCTCTCTCTTCCTGTCTCTCTGCCCCTCCCCTGCTCACATGCACACCACTCTCTCTAAAAATTAAGAAAAAAGAAAATTTTATACTTTTTAAAAGATTTGTTCTACCTGTATATCATTTTTTATATAAAAATTTCCTTATTTCTATGATCTTAAAATATATAAAATATATTAAATTTCAAATTTAATATATCCAATTCTTTAAGACATTTCAAACACCTAAGTAGGCAGATTTACAAATCTTACACATATAGCACATGGCTTTTGTAAATCTAATGAATTTGTAATGACATACAAAATTCGTAAATTATCTTACATATGTCGGAGTACATTCACCAGCTAAGATGGCAGGCTTGTATAGCATTTCATATCTCTTCTTTTTAAAAAAAAAAAAAAATGAAAAGTATTGATTTCAAAACTTATTACTTTGTCTATGCTCTAGTAGATCATAGGTGTGTTTTTAGTTTATTTCGATACTTATTTCTGTACTTTACTAGGGTTACAATAATCTGTCAAGATCCAAAATAGCATTTCAATCAAGCCAGGGGGACAGGTTCTAGGCTGATGGCTAATTAGTAACCCAAGGGGATTTGAGCTTGAGTACACAGAATGGGCCTTCTTTCCTTTTCTTAGATTCTGGGCATTGGCTCAGATCCTAGCTCTTACTTCATCCCTGCGATGAAACTGTTAGATAGCCACTACATGAAGACCTTGTAGGTCACAGTCGTACCCACTTCTGTATTAATTTTGACATAAAGCATGATGCAAATGTAAAGAATTGTTATTCTAATTGGTTCAGTAGTCCCCATCCATCTTAGTCTTTCATGTCTTTCTAGTGTTCTAAATCTAATGGTAAAAAGAGTAGGAGTGAGGTTAGGGAACACAACACTTCATAGACTGAAGTATTCTTCAACTTTGGTTTTGTTGGAGAGATTCTTGGTGGGGACGGGGGCCCCCAGTGTCAGTGATGAGCGATGCTAAAGGAAAGAAGAAGGAGATGGAAAAAAGCAGAGAGGGAGACATTAGAGGGGAGATTAGGTGAGATGTATGGGATAAAGAAAAGTAGAGAACATAGAAGAAAGTAATGAACAAAAGAAAAGCAGAAAAGACATGAAACCATACAGGGGGAAAAATCAGAATATTTCACACACAAATTTTAAAAATAAAAACCAAGAGATGACAGATGAAGGGGCGCCTGGGTGGCTTAGTCGGTTAAGCGTCCGACCTTCGCTTAGGTCATGATCTCGCGGTTCGTGGGTTCGAGCCCCGCGTCGGGCTCTGTGCTGACTGCCAGCTTAGAGCCTGGAGCCTGTTTCAGAGTCTGTGACTCCCTCTCTCTCTGACCCTCCCCTGCTCATGCTGTCTCTCTCTCTCTCCTAGAAATAAATTTAAAAAAAAAAGATGACAGATGAAGAGGCAGTAGAGGAAAGGGGTAGTGGGAAAAAAGTCACAGATGGTGACTAAGGGTGGTGAGCACTGAGTGGTGTATGGAATTGTTGGGTCAACATGCTATACACTTGAAACTAGTATATCAGACTATGTTAATTATACTTCAGTTAAAAAATAAAGGTAAAAAAGACGATGTAAGGGCAGTAAATCTATAGGGAGAAAAATAGATTTAAGAAAGACCTCAGAACGGTAGGAATAGAAATAACTGGAAAAAGACTAGCATTTCAGAGTTTGTTGTTACATTCAGTGCTCTGCTGTATGCAGCCCTCAGGCATTCCCTTTTTCCAGCACTGCCCATCCTACCTGAATGATTGTGATGGGAGGGTCGGATTACTGTTGTCATAACCGGGCAGCCAAACTGGGCTGGTTCCCTGCCCCCCGTGTTGCTCTATACCCCAACACTCCTGTCCCACTCACTCATCTCACAGGTTAGAGAGTTGTGCTGGTCTGTGCTGCTGGAACGTTGTGTAGACGCTGGATTCCCCATCTGCAGTCGCATCATGACCTGCAGCTCACAGCTTTCCTGCTCCCTTCTAGGCTGACCCCACCAGTGGGAACACCCCTCTCCTCTGCCAGTGTGCCTCCCACTGCTGCCTGCCCTTGTTTCGTCTGCCTTATCTGAGTAGTGTTCCTGAGCTCCGTTTATTTAAAGCTTTGCGGAGGGTTCACTCTGCCAGCACTAGGCTGTATGGATGGACATTCCAGGATCAAGAGTGGTGGGGGTAGAGAGGAGGCAAATAAGATTATGGTGTTGCTGACTGCATGACTTCTTTTTGACACCGTTAGGGTTCTGAAGCAGTGTAGAGCAGCTGGAAACCAGTCAGTTTTAAAACTTCAGAAAGTTTTGGTGTTTTCCTGATATTGACACAATGGAGCAGGCTATATCATGACCCACACTTAGAAAGGTCAACTTCCCTTGACACAGGCTAAGCTGTTTGTTCAGTAGGATTCAGCTGTTTATTCTGTTCACCATTCTTTAGTCCCTTCTAGTGTTGCCATCTATCACCCCTCTCCCCTAAGGATCATCTTTGTTCCTGGGCCCCAACACTTGGACTCACAGCACTCCTTGTCAGGCTCAGAGTCACTGCAGACCTCACAGAGCCCCTTCCTGTGCTCCATGGCTGTTCTCGGACATGACCGTAGAGTAACTCAGTTAATCTCATGATCTTATGAGATAGGTACTCTTAGTGTCCGTATTTTAGAGAGAAGGAAACTGAGGCACAGAGAAGTTACTAGCCCAAAGTCCTGCAGCTGGTAAGTGGCAGAGCAGGGATTTGAAACCAGGCGGTCTGGCTCTAGAACTCATGTTCTTAACGTCTTTGCTGCATAGCCCCTTAATGTTTCAGGTGCTCTTAGCTGCTCTGGGCCTTTCGGCATCCAGTGTGACCCTCTCTGTCCATGCTTATCCTTTCTTTGATATCTAGCTTCCTCATACACAAAAATCTAAGTCACATAGATCTTCATTCCTAGGGAGGGACTCTCCTTAATTAATTGCTGAGTTGTAAGCAAATTCACACTAATTGGCTAAGGTAAGAAGGCAAGCCTGGGGAGAAACTAGTGTCCTTCATAACTGGTCTGAATGGCAAGACCAGTCATCATACAACCAGGAGAGATGTCTGCAGATAACTTCCCGGGCATGAGGCAGTGGGTTAGATGTCTGGTGGAAGTGGGTGGAAGTGCCGGAAAGACCATGAGTCAGTGGATTCTGCTCTAGGTGTGGGAGAGGGCGTAGACCTGGCAGAAGAGCTTACAGAGAGGTGACACGCGGGAGATACTTTTCCTTTGATGAAGCCATTTTACATACACTGAAGTCACATACTTCCTGACATGTATCACTTCGTGATCCTCTTCTTTTTCTAGGCCAAAATAAGTCGACACTTGTACTTTCTATTTATTGTTTCAGGTGCAGAAACCAAGAACCCACAGTTACTGGTTCCAAAAACTGAGATATGTGATGAAGCAGAAAAACCCTTCATAATACCAGGAAGCATCCAGAAAGTTAATCCTCAAGGACCTGAGTTAGGAGAAGCCTGTGAAAAAGGGAACATGTTAAAGAAGCAGAGGATCAAGAGGGAAAAGAAAGATTTCAGAGAAGTGACAGTGAAGGACTGTCACGTACCTGACAGCTTCAAAGTAGAGGGAGACCAGAAATGTCTGGAATCTGGGGAAAGGTATAGCCTTAGTTCTAGCTCTGTTAAAAATCAGAAAAGCCAGCCTGGACAGAAGCCTTTTACGTGTAGTGTGTGTGGAAAAGGCTTTAGTCAGAGTGCAAACCTTGTAGTGCATCAGCGAATCCACACAGGGGAGAAGCCCTTTGAATGTCATGAGTGTGGGAAGGCTTTCATTCAGAGTGCAAACCTTGTGGTGCACCAGCGAATCCACACTGGACAGAAACCGTATGTTTGTTCAAAATGTGGGAAAGCCTTCACTCAGAGTTCAAATCTGACTGTACATCAAAAAATCCACTCCTTAGAAAAAACTTTTAAGTGCAGCGAATGTGAGAAAGCCTTCAGTTACAGCTCACAACTTGCTCGGCACCAGAAAGTCCACATTACAGAAAAATGCTACGAATGTAATGAGTGTGGGAAAACGTTCACTCGGAGCTCCAACCTCATTGTCCACCAGAGGATCCACACTGGGGAGAAGCCCTTTGCCTGTAATGATTGTGGCAAAGCCTTCACCCAGAGTGCAAATCTTATTGTGCATCAGCGAAGCCATACTGGTGAGAAGCCATATGAGTGTAAAGAATGTGGAAAAGCCTTTAGTTGTTTTTCGCACCTTATTGTGCACCAGAGAATTCACACTGCGGAGAAACCTTATGATTGCAGCGAGTGTGGGAAAGCCTTCAGTCAGCTCTCTTGCCTTATCGTGCATCAGAGGATTCACAGTGGAGATCTCCCTTATGTGTGTAACGAGTGTGGGAAAGCCTTCACATGTAGCTCCTACCTGCTTATTCATCAGAGAATTCATAACGGGGAGAAGCCTTACACGTGCAACGAGTGTGGCAAGGCCTTCCGGCAGAGGTCGAGTCTCACTGTGCACCAGAGAACCCACACTGGGGAGAAGCCCTACGAGTGTGCCAGGTGTGGCGCGGCTTTCATTTCTAACTCGCACCTCATGCGACACCACAGAACGCACCTTGTCGAGTGACAAGTGCTTGTTACTCCAGGTGCTGATCATAATCCACTGCCCCCTCAGTGAATACATCTTTGCCATTTTGTTCCTCTAAAAATGAGGCGCGCCGTGTTATAAGTAGCAGTTTTCAAGAATGCAGCACAGAACACAAGACAAGCGTTTCAGAGGCTGACTTAAAGAAAGTGAAAGCTAAGCATCTAAAGGCAAGGACTGTGTTGTAAACTCTGCCCTCAGTAGTCCTGTTTGAAATGGAATGTGGCTTTCTTAAAAATGGGTCATGCAAAGCTAAGTGATAAAGATCCTGTTTGAGGAAAGGTATTTTTAGCTTAATTTTGTTTTTTGAACCTGCTAGTTTCTGAGCAACAGGCAGGTTATTGGTATAAGTCTGCCTGGTGGAATTCTGAGCTTTGAACCTTGTATTCTAGTATTTGGGTTAAGCAGTGATTAATTAAGGAAACCACTTGGGGTAGCAATTCACCAACAACTTACCTATGAACACGTACTAGTTTTCCATTCCTTAGGTAATTTAAACATTAAAATCAAACAAACAAAAAACACCCTATTAACTGTCTACTGCTCCTAAAATGGATAGAAGTAGGAAAGAGCTGTTTCTCTTACTATCTATGACTCGTGAACCTTGGTAGAGTAAAGCCCTGGGGACCTCTGACGAGTCTCTTCTTGACCATTCCCCAGTCTGCATGGCCAAGCACTTGAGGATTGATGGAGACCACACACGGGGGCCACAGATGCACTGGGCTGTATTCATTTGCTAAGATCAACAACTCTAAGTGACCCTAACTTCCATTGCACTCCTATCGGAGTAAGATGCCTGTAACACTCCCCTTCCCAGATAGAGGAGTCAAAGAATAAAGCTTGCCAAGAGGCATGCCCATGTTGTCTATGCTCATTCTGCTTAGGCTCAGCCAGGGGTCTCAATTTGGGTGTTATTCTCACTTTCTGGCTGGTCTTTAGAAGAACTAATGGAGTCCTGATTCTGAGAGGGAAGAGGCAGAATGGGACTCCTTAGGTCTTAATTTGTTTTTTTTTTTTTTGAGAAGTTCAAAGGTATTGGAATGTGCAAACTTAGAAGGATGAAGAAACTGGCTAAGGTAAGATAATCTTTGTTACCGTTGAGCCTTTATTCTTAGTAAAATGATTTATAAAACTATGCAATAGGTAGTTATGTAATATTGCCTTGTATTGATACAGAAATGAATTCTTTAAATTTGATTACGCACCTTCATGTATAAAAACAAGATTCCTAGCACTTCTCTCATGCTTTCACATAGATCCTTACCTTAATCCTTAGAACACTGCAAGAATTGTTTGGTCCATCTATCTGAGAGTGGTCAAGCAGCAAATAGCAGCCTGCATTCAAATCCAGGATTTCAATCTGGGTTCTCTTTGTTCTGCCATGCTGTGTGTCTGACCACCTGTAATCCTCACGTGGATCTGTGCAGAGCTTGAGAAAGGGGTATATGGTCTCATTTTCAGGTGAGGAAGCTGAGGTGACAGATTTTGGGATGTGCCTTAGGCAGAGTAACCAGTAAGCAGCAAATCTGAGAGCGATTTGAGTTTCCTAAGTTCTGGATCTGTCTCTTCACCCCATTCAGCAAGGAAGCGCATATCATAAATGCCCCGCCTGTTGATAAGCAATCTGGTGTGACTCTCAATAGAAGTCCCACCATTGGGACTCTTAATGGCTCATTTGTATTTTACAGAGCACTTCCCGTGTACAGAAGGCATACATATAAACAGGAAAGCTTGTTTATTTTCTCTTCCCCTTTCCCTTCAATCATGGTGTTTTATCAAAGCATGTGCACCTTTTCCCAGTTGCACTGTCAGTCATACACAACTATGAGAAATCAGTAGAACTCAAAAATGAGAATCAAAAATGCTCATGTCCTCACTGACCCTGACAGTCTCTATTCTTGTCCCCTAGCTAGCAGTGGAGAGACCCAAGGATAAGACCATGTGCATAATAGGAACAAGCTTAGGTCTCCCCCCACCACACACACAGGATCAGGAAGCCCAGAAGAGAGGGAGAGCAGGTCTGAAGATTTGGGATAAATCAGTGACCTGGACCTATCAAGAGACCAAAAGTACTTTCCTGAAAAGTACCAGCTGGGACTTATGACCATTGCGGCAGTTAAATTGTTTTAGCTTCACATCATGTGTTCATCCTCATAACTGAATGCTCATCATGGATGATTGTGATTTCCTGGCTTAAGGTTGCTATTCATAGGCAATACAGAAAAGGCTACTCAGGTGATTGTGAGGTGAAGGTGAAGTTTGATTTGGGAATCAGACCCAACCTCGCAGTGAAACAGTGTTTTTTCACTTGGCTGCATGTTAAAATCACCTAGTGTGCTTAAAAATTTCCAGTCCCATAGCCAAGTATTTTAGTTCTGGAGGGGAACCCAATGTGTTGCCAAGGTAATGGCCACTGTAGTCAAATAAAGTCTGTAGGCCACAAATACATGTGATCAAAGATGGAGTGGGGAAGCCGTAGAATAAAGGTCTGGATGTGTAGACACACTATAGTGTTCTGTGTGGTTTCAGCAAAACAAGATGCTAACAATATTGGCTGTACTGGGTGTTCTGTACCTTGGCTGTGAGGATTCTCTGACTGACTCTATTTGTATTTAAGTGATACACTATTTATTTATATGAGCAAACTTAAGTTTTATACATACTTTTATATTCCTCATTCAACAAAATGACTTTTTACATTTCTACTGTATTTCATCTCAAGGTCTGGATTTCTACAAATCTGCACCCAGGTTCAGGACCTCTAGTCCTTCACAAATCATGTGAGCCTAGTGGACCAGATCTTTATCCAAATAACAACTCTTGCTTCCAATTCAACTCCAGCCCTCAAAATAAATTACAGCCCTCCTTTTTCTGTATGGTTTCTGATAAATGAGAAGGGACTACTCCTTTTTGACAGAGTTGGTTTAGGTTTTCCTTTTCCCAGAGGTCAGCTCCTTCTTTTGTTGTTAACTCTTAAGCCCTGTTTCTTAAGTTGTCAAGAGCTATCAAAGAGCCAGACCAGCTGATGGGTATTAAGAGCCAAGAAGTCTAGGGGCACCTGGGTGGCTCAGTCTGTTAAGCGTCTGACTTCAGCTCAGGTCATGATCTCACAGTCTGTGGGTTCGAGCCCCGTGTCAGGCTCTGTGCTGACAGAGCCTGGAGCCTGCTTCACATTCTGTGTCTCCTCTCTCTGCCCCTCCCCCGCTTGCTCTCTGTCTCTGTCTCTCAAAATAAAGACATTAAAAAATTTAAAAAAAAAGGGGCGCCTGGGTGGCTTAGTCGGTTAAGCGTCCGACTTTCGCTTAGGTCATGATCTCGCGGTTTGTGGGTTCGACCTCTGTGTCAGGCTCTGTGCTGACTGCCAGCTCAGAGCCTGGAGCCTGTTTCAGCCTGTGACTCCCTCTCTCTCTGACCCTCCCCTGCTCACGCTGTCTCTCTCTCTCTCTTCTAGAAATAAATAAAAACATTTTAAAAAATTAAAAAAAAACATTAAAAAAAATTAAAAAAAAAAAGCCAAGAAGTCTCAAATGAGACGAGCAGCTGTGTATTAAGTGGAGCACAGTGGTGTGAAAGTGATAATGAAATCTTGTATTTTGGGGGGCACAGATGAGAGACTCTTCATTGAGATACCCACACCCCTACACCCCTCAAACATTTGCCCATGAATTCCTCCAGGCTCAGGAAGAGGTGTTTTGGACAAAGCTAATATTCCTCTATGTTCTGGGTCCCCTCCCGTCCTTGCCTGGGCAGTTGTCCTACCACATCTGTCACTTCGCTTGCTCCTCCATTCTGTGCTCAGTCTTTCTGGGGTCACAGCCCCTTTGAGGAACTCATGGAGGTTGAAGATCCTCTTCCGGAGAAATGCAGAGAGCACATACAGTTTTGTGCTCATTTGTAGGGGGCCAGATAGGCTTTCTAAGGGCAGTTCTTGGCTGCTTTAGGGTGTAAAGTCACACTTGGGAATGCACTACATAATTATGAGTGACATTTATTTTTAATTTATTTTATTTTACTTAAAATGGCCTCCACACCCAGTGTGGAGCCTGATAGGGGGCTTGAACCCTGAAATTAAGACCTGAGCTGAGGGGCACCTGGGTGGTTTAGTCAGTTAAGCGTCTGACTCTTGATTTTGGCTCAGGTCATTATCTCACAGTTCATGAGTTCAAGCCCTACATCAGGTTCCATGCTGACAGTACAGAGCCTGCTTGGGATTTCTCTCCCTCTCTCTCTCTCCCCATTTTCTCACTCAAACTTAAAAAGTTAAAAAAAAAAAAAAAAAAAAAAAAGACCTGAGCTGAGATCCAAGATTCAGTTCCTTAACCAAATGAGCCACCCAGGTGCCCCACTACCAGTGACATTTTTTTTAAAAAATGAGGTCAGAACAAACTGAGGACTGATGGGGGTAGGAGGTGAGGGGAAGGGGGGTGATGGGCATAGAGGAGGGCACTTGTGGGGATGGCCATTTGTGGGAATGAGCACTGGGTGTTCTATGGAAACCAACGTGACAATAAACTATCTAAAAAAAGTGAGGTCCGGGGGTGCCTGGGTGGCTCAGTCATTTAAGCCTCTGACTTCTGATTTTGGTTCAGGTCATATTCATGGTCATGAGATGGGGCTTTGCACTGGGCAGGGCGTCTGCTTAAGTTAAGATTCTCTTTCTCCCTCTGCCCCTTGCCTACTCGTGTATGCTCTGAAACAAAAAAATGAGGTCAGATTCTCTGGGTGTTGCCCAATCAACTTTTTCAATCTTGCTTTTCCTGGATTTCCTCCTTCAACAGATGGCAGCATTATGCCCCAACTGGAAACCCAGGAGGTATTTCTGGTTTCCCATGTGTCATTCTCTTATAACAGTACTTCCTATTCACTCTCTTTGTGGCAAACATGGTGCTAGTTTGTGGAGTGCAAAGGCAAACAAGGTCTATCAAATTCTCTTCTGATATCTCCTCGGAAACCTGCCTGGACCCCTTAACATGATTTGCTAAGCTCCTCACTTCCCACACACCTTTTACTTCAACCTGGAGGCATGTGCTTGTTCTGTATGCCTTTGCTCACACTGTCCTTGGTGCTTATTACCACCACTTCCTACTCTACCTCTGTCTACTTTGCCTAACTTTTTTTCTTTTAAGATTTGATACCAGTCCTGTCTCTGAGAACCCTCTGACTCCCCTGTAGCAAGGATACATTTAGAAGTATGGAAGAGCATATGGTATGTATCCACTCTATGCTTTAAAGTGAAAAGAAAACAACAACAACCTGGATTCACAATTATGTATACAGTACAATTCTCATTTAATGTTGTTAGATATACTACATGCTATTAAAAAGTAATAGGTAAATAGCCTGAAGGAAATATAAGAAAATGATGTAAGTGGTTAAGTGACTTGTTTACAGACATACAGATAGTAAATTGCAGAGCTTAGGCTCAAACCTGGGCCATATAGATTATTGAATTATGGGTGATTAAAAATCTTTTTTCTCTTTTTAAGTAATTTCCATGTTTTCTCTAAGGAACAAGAATTTTAGAATCAGGAAAAAGTTATTATATTTAAATATTTAGTTTTAGTATATTAACTATAAACAGTATTTCATTTCCATATTTAAGATGTGGGATATACCCTGCCATTTCTTTCTTTTTCCCTTTTTAACCTCTTTGTCTCTGACAATGTCCAGTCTGATAATTCTTGAGCTCTATTCTTTCTTTTATTCTTTGTTTATTGATTTATTTTAAAAGTATAAAATAGCATGGAGGAGGGCACCTGTGGGGATTAATACGGGTGTTATATGGAAACCAATTTGACAATAAACTATTAAGAAAAAAAAAGATAAACAGCATGAATGTTATTCTGACCATGTAAATGTTCACTGCAGATATAAGTAGCTTACTATGATTGTATGTATATTTTTGAAACAGCATTTTGTTTTTACTGGAGTTTCTAGTTGCCTTTTTTTCTTTTTATACTGATTGATTTTAGCACACTCTCAGTTATTTTCAGATTCTCTATTCAGTTAGGTACTCTGTTGAGTCCCCCTTTTCTCTTTAAGAAACCTCCAGCCTCCTGCTCTGGTCTGTCCTTGATGTTTTCCTGGCCACTGTTTTCTTGTTATACTGGGCTTCATTGTGTTCTGAATTGTACTGTTCATATTGTAAATTGCTATTTGTTCATTTACTCTCTCATTTTACTGCAGCATATCTTCACGTGAGTTGCTAAGAAAGAGTATATGGAAGACAAAATGTTGAGTGCTTAATATATCAAAAACATCTTTCTCTGCCCTCAAGCTAGATTGGTCCTTTGGCTCTGAAATTCTACGTGGAAAAATTCCCCCACAAGTTTGTGGAGGTTTATTCCAGTCTGATTCTAATTTCTTTGACAGTCAATAAATATTATTTGTATTCCTGTGGTCTGTTCCCCTACCCCCATGCCTGGAAGCTTTTAAGAGTTTCCTCTTTATTCTTTGTGCACTCAATTTCCCAGTATACTCCATGGAATATTTCAATCTAGCAACTCAGGTATTTTTATTCTTGGAAATGTTCTTGTGTTACCCCTTTCCATGTATTTTTTTTCCCCTGTTTTTACTTTCTGGAATTTCTGTCAGTCAAATGTAGGACCTTGCGGATTGATCCTAAACTATTTTCTATGTTATTTCCATTTCCTTGTTTTGTGCTATTTTCTTGGACAATACCTTCATTATTTTTCAGCCTTTCTAGCAAATTTCTTATTTTGGCTTAATTAATTCTGAAATGTCTTTTCTGTTTGTTCTTTATTTGCAGCATGCTATTCTCATTTTAGAGATACTCCTCAAATCTGTTCTAATTAGAAGGTTTCCAATTAAAGGTTTCCCTGCCATCTGATATCTCACCCTTTCATGCCCTTGACCCTGGGCACTTTTTATCTTTGTTTCTCTGGTTTACTTTAATTGGAGACTTTCCTCAGATATGTTGTGATTCTTAATGACACACACAAAAGTGTCAGAAGTCCAATGGAGACCTCTGTGTGTGGAGTGGGGAGCACGCTTTTTCCCTGGAAACCTCTAAATGCCAGAATGCTGAAATCTTTAGTCTGGGACTCATCTGCCGCATTAGCAGGAAATCTTCTGATGTTTTTGTCTGGGGTTTGGATGCTATAAGTGCTTCTCTAGGAATTAGAAGAGAATCAAGTGTTATTCTAGACCTTCAGTTAATGCCTTTATTTTTCACCTCTCTTCTCCTTCCTTAATGTACCTGAGATTTCCAAGGCCCTAGTTGCTCTGGGGTTTGGCAGGGTAGATCAGTTACCTCCTTCCATTGTATTGCCCTCAGCAAGTATCCCAAGCTGTTAATTCCTCCATGCAACTTTCTCAGTTACCAGTTCATCTGTTTTACATCTTATAGAAATTTATTTGCCTTATCCCGTTATTATTTATACATTTTAAGCCATTTTAATCTATTATCGTTTCAGGGGAAGTTAAAACATTTAAAAAGAATGTTGAAATGCTTTGATATAGTACTACCACTTAGCTGTATTTGAAAAATGAATGTTTTGACATTTATATACTTGTCAGTGTTATTTTACAAAAAATGAAAACAATCCAAGTAACTCGCAGTAAGGGAATGATTAAGCTATGATATGATGAAATATTATGCAACCACTAAAGTAATCAAAAGAATTATTTAGTGATATAAAATGTTTATGACATTAAATGGAAAATACTAAGTACAAAATTAAGTGGTGGGTACAGAGAGCCCAGTTTTCTGAAATATGCATACATAGAAAAGACTGAAAATAAGTATATTGGTGACTAACAGTGGTTAAATCTTGCTGTGTTGTCTCTATTTTCTACAGTAATCCTCAATTACTTTTATCACCAGGAGGGAAAAAGCAAATAAAAAAGATCATGTCTTGTACAGAGTAGTGAGGCCTTTTGAGGGAGTGTGATCGTGGGGAGTAGTAGAATAAGAGACTGGGGAACAAAGTGCCCAGTTACCAAGGACTTCATGCCTGGTGAAGGAGTTCAGCCAGGAAATATATGTAACCTCAGTGTTTGTGACATCCAGTTGTGGCTGGAGGGTAGTGGGGGAAAAGGGAATCCTGGAGACCATACAGATGGCTTTTGTCAAACTCCAAGGGAGATTCTGACCCAGGCAGTGGCAGGGGGCCAGAGAAGGGACAGATGGAATGATCAGGCCTTAGGGGCATGAAAGATCAAGCAGCAAATCCCCAAGGCAGAAATCAGCCTACACACTCTGGTGAAACCTGACTTGTGACAAATGGGGCCTGGCCCAGATCTGAGAAGCCCTGGTTTCCGTTTGGCTCTCTGAGGCCGCCCTGTGTTCACAGTGGTTAATACTTCTATGGTGTTGGGTGAGGATTTGGGGGAGGCAACCCAGGTCCTAGCCGGCTAGTAGTAAGGTAGTAACCACCTCCTTAATTGAGGGGTTCCTGTGTGGGAAGCTAAATGCCAGATGTCCTTTAATTCGTTTAGTCCTTTCCTGAGGAGGGAAGTTCTCTTAATAATCCCCATTTTCAAAGCCAGTAGTCACAGTCAGGGTTAGAATAACTCTGAGGCCAAACAAACCTTGTGTCCCTTTCTCCCAAGCTACTTTCTCAGTGTCCCTCCAGAGACCCTTCTCATCAAAACTTACAAAAACAAGCAATGAAGAATAAGTCCTCCTCCACGCCCAGAATACCCCAGGTTATTAGTACCCTGGAAATAACTGTTGAAAATTTCTTGATCCTTCAGAGAGAGTCCATGCATTTATAGTCATAGGTATCCCCCTTTGAAACACACAAATAGGAGCTTAGGATACACACTGTTTTTTTTTCGTTTAGTGTGTCTTGGAGATAACTCTGTATTAGCCTATAAGATCTACCTCATTCTTTTTTTCTTTGCCATGTGATATTGAATAGTATGTTTGTACCATGACTCATTTAGCATGTCCTGTTGGTGGGCATGTAGGTTCTTTTCTATCTTTTGTTTTACAGACAATGCCATGCTGAATATCCCAGCACACCATCTTGTATGTGCAACTTTGTTTGCAGGATAAATTGATAAAGAGTATAGGTGCATTTGGTATTTTGATAGAAATTACAAATGTGGTTCCCACTATGTGTATGAAAATGCCCATTTCCATGAGTCTTATATAAAACTATTGTTTTCTGGTCTGATAAGTGAAAAATGCTCTCGTGTTTTATTTTGCACTCAAATATGAGTGAAACTGGATATCGTTTTGGGTGTCTAAAAAGTTAATGTGTTTTTCTTTTTTCTGTGATTTGCTTGTTCATATTCTTTAACAGTTTTGTGTTGGGTTGTTGATCCTTCTAAGAATTGGTTTATAGAGACTCTGCTGTAGTAAAGAAATTACTTAACTGTCAAATGTGTTGCAGATATTCCCCAGTTTATAGTTAGTCCCTTAATTTTAACTGTTTGGATATTTAAGATTTAAAGTCAAATCATAGATTTCCCCTCTTCAGGTTTTACATTCTCCTGTGATTTTGCCTAACCTTTTGAGTTAGGTCATTTGAAATTCATTTTGGAGTAACAGGACTGAGTTGGGTCCTGACCTCACCGCCTACCCCTTTTCCTCTGGATCAAGCAGGAGGAACCAGCTGGGAGAACCATAAAGACGAAGACTCCTCCCATTTCCCTAGAGCTGCTAGGCAAAAGCCTGCCCCTGCATGCTTCTGCCCTGGTGGGTACCGTCCAGCGGCCCGGCCCTGAGGTCCGTGCTGGGCCCAAAGGTGCTGCCTCCTTGCACTGTGGTTAACAGAGGGCAGAAGTCACAGGGGAGGGAGTGGCATGGGGAAGAGACAGTGAAGGTAGGGGTGGAGAGGCCACATTCATGCACAAGGGAGAGGGAGGACCTGGCAGTAGTCCTGAGCTGGGAGGGGCGTGTTGAAGAGAAAGTGAAGGGTGGGCTGCAGCCTCAGGTCATCGAGGTGATAGAATAGTTTGCAACTGGTGTAGGGGATGGAGGCAAGGGCCAGCTGGGGGAGAATCAGCAATAGATGGAAGGAGCAAAGACATAGAGCAGGTGGTGGGCAGAGAAAGGGGTCAGATGAGGTGGTGTGGGGAGTTGGGGTAGGTGGTTGGAAAAAGAGAGGCTCAGTCCAGGGCAAGGGAAGCTGATTTCTTTGGCCTTGGGTCGGCAGGGCAGGAACCAGGCCATACCACTGGGGACAAGATGATTCTCTCAAATGCATTCTCTAGAATACCACTCACTTGCCTAGAACCCAGGACAAATGCCTAACCTCTCCCAAACTCAGTCTTCCCTGCACTTCTTCCAAGATGAGTGTGAGGCCGGAGTAAATGAAGGATTTGAAAATGCCTGCCATGTTCCTGTTGGAGAACAGCATGGCATGGAAAGCCAAGCCTTACTTGAGTGGGAAAACAGTCTTACTTTCTTTTCTTTTTTTTTTCTTCAATGTTTATTTTTTGAGAGAGAGAGAGACAGTGAGCAGGGGAGGGTCAGAGTCAGAGGGAGACACAGAATCTGAAGCAGGCTCCAGGCTCTGAGCTGTCAGCACAGAGCCCGATGTGGGGCTTGAACCCAAGAATCGTGAGATCATGACCTGAACCAAAGTCGGGCGCTTAACCGACTGAGCTCCCAGGCGCCCCTTAAACAATTTTACTTTCAGAGTTAAGCATAGGATGCAGTTCACGCTGACAGCCTTTTGCATAGATGTCAATAGGACATCTTGAGCAGTCTTTTTGTTGCTTTCTAGTGGTGGTGGGCCCTGAGCTAGGCAGAGACGAGAGCCAGCAAAGAGCTCAGCCAAGCATAATCTGGCCCTTGGAGCTGAGCTGGATTCCCCATCACTGCTGCTGGAAGAGTTGTTCCAAATTTACCAAAGCTTAGAAAGTAATAAGCAGAGGCCTTGGCTGAGGAGAGGACAGAAAATGGGGAGAGATGTGAAGTCCTATCTCAGGTCCCAAAAAGGAAGTCCAATGGAGTCCAAGGTGCCACTGTCTGCTGAGGAAGGAGCCAGATGGTCCTGAGGCCAAGGAATCATAAGAGGATGATAGCCCAGGAAGTAAGTATGGCAGGGCCTGGACTGGAAGCAAGAGCAGAGTGGATGGTCCCTGGTCTCAGACAACTATGGGGCTGGAGTGGCTTCCAGAGGTTGGGGTAGTTTGGGGCACCTTTCCTTCTTAACATCTTCCTGGGCACCACTAGGCCTTTGGAATAATAAGTGCTCACTGTCATAAGCTGTGTTCATGCCTGGTCCCAAGGCTGGCCTCACCTCTTTCAGGAGCAGATAACCCTCCTGGGATGGGCCAGGTCTGGTGAGCGTGTTTATGGTCCTTTTCGGTGACAATTTCTGAGCCCAAAGAAGCCACCATCAGGAACAACTCAGGGCTTCTTCTCTGCTGTCACTTGGGGTTGAAAGAACGTGACACACAAATGAGGACAAGTCCTGTGAACCTGAAGGTGGAGGAGCGCTGGCCCGTGGCTCCGGCCTTGAGAACACCACCACCACGACAGGGTGGACATTTCTCAATGGCGTTCAGTTGTCCACAACTGAAAGTGAGAAGTGGGAAGATGGGCTTTCCCTAGAAGAGGATGGTTAAAGGAGCAGGGGCTGCTGGGGTATGGGTGGGATTCATCTAGTCTTCTCATGAGCCATACTTTGTTTCCCTGTGGGGCCTGGGCCCTTGATATGTTGATATGTTAGCCCAGATGTGTGAGGCTCAGTTGTTTATTAACTTACTATCCAAGTGGCTAGTTGGTATCAAAAGCCGAGCACCAAGTATCCATGAGGGGCCTTTCAGGACTTGCTCTGCCTCTGAGCATTTGCATCACCTCAGGTAAGTTACAAAACTTTGAGTCAGTTTTCTCACCTGTCCGGGGAAGCAGCATTTCCTGCCCTGCTAGCTTCACAGGGTGGTGTGCATCAAAGGCGACTGCATCAGGACAGGGCTCTAAACTGTTCAGTCATATATAGTATTGCTGTGAGTATTAACCCGGCTGATCTTGTCTGAGAAGAGAAGGTCTGCTCTTTGGGAGGGATATATCAGTGAGCTGTTTAGTGCTTGCATCCCCTCCTGGAGGTGACTCTTTGGTATATATGTGTCTTTTTTGCCTTCCAGCCCCAAACCTTCCCAGAAAGTTTACCATGTCCCATTGCCCATTAGCCAAGGAAGAGGGAGAACATTTTATATTTAGCCTTAACTCCCCCATGCCAAATGTAGACTTTTTCTGACATTTCTTTCCAGGTCTCAGACCCAGCCTGGCAACAGTAGCCTAAGATCTTGGATGAGCAAGCCACCTGAGAGCAAGACCAAGGCCTCCTCTGACTTGAGCTCTCTGAGGCCAACTGCTGTTTTGCTGGGGACCCATCTGGTTCCTGCGCTGAGGGCCGCTGCTGGGGTAGTGCTGCTGGGGCTGAAGTGGGGAACCTTAGGCTGGGTAAGGCTGCTTTCCACTGGTGTTGGCCACCACCTCTCTGGAATGAGTGTAGTACTCTGATACCCTCAACAGTGTGGGCCTCTTGGGACACAGGCTTCAGGGCCTGGCCTTTCCAGAAAGCTACCAAACAGGGTCCAAGTGTCACCAGAAAGGCGGTTTCCCTCCTGGCCAGTTAGCAAATATCTCTGAGAATTACATGAACATGCTGAGCTGTCAGTGGAGGAAAGTGCCAGAGAGAATGTGGCCCATGGCTCTGTGAGCAGACTTGGCTCTAGAAGCCAGGCTAGGCTAGAGGCTACAAGAGTTCTGTTTACCAGATGCTGTCAGCCCATTATGGCATCATTATTTCACATTGATTAGACAGGTTGCTTTCCTGTGCCACAAACCCAAATGCTTTATAATAACCTCAATAAACAAAGGACCTGTTACAACAGTTTGTAACCCCTTGTTTAGTTGTGACAGTATGGCAGGCACAGTGGCCCTCAGGGTAACTCACTCCACAACTGGTCATTCAGAGCCTTCCTGCGCATTTCACCAGATGTGCACTAGTATGGAGTATTCTGTGACCCAAAGGAGGCAGGACAGAAGCACTTTTACCTCCTGTCACTCGTGAGGGCAGAGACTGTGCCCCCAGCATTGTGTCCTCACAAAAATTTGGCACAAGTACACCAGGTTAAGAGAGCTATAGGCATAATGGGATTCAGCTGCTGCTCTGCAGAACAGCCTAGCTGGGAACGTGGGATGGACACACGGGAAAGAGAAACCTAATTCGCCAAAATACATTGAGGCCACTGCAA
Source organism: Hyaena hyaena (assembly GCF_003009895.1). Classification (NCBI taxonomy): domain Eukaryota; kingdom Metazoa; phylum Chordata; class Mammalia; order Carnivora; family Hyaenidae; genus Hyaena; species Hyaena hyaena. The sequence goes on along the minus strand of NW_024080677.1, from coordinate 4,224,661 downwards.
AAGAAGTGGGGATGTATGGCAGAGATGGTCAAGTGTAGAGGAGGGGGCAGTCACTGAGAACTGTGGGAGTGGGGATGGATGAAGACTCCCTGAAGGACGTGTGACCTGAGCCAGGGCCAGATGATGGATGGGTAGATGGCTAGGTGGGTGTGTGAATGGATGGTGGATGGGTGGAGGGTGGATTAATGGATGGATAGATGGGTGAATGGAAGGTGGATGTGTACATGGATGGATGAACAGTTACGGTAAGTAGACAAGGATTGGGTGCTCCAGGCCATGAGGAAGATGAAACAAAAGACCCAAAGACAGGAAATCTTTCTTAGGGAGCATGGGTATGACCAGCAGACTCAGGGAAGTTGATAAAGGGATTGGAGAATGGGATGTAAGACCAAACAGGGCTAGGACTGGAATGAGGCAGACACTAGCCATCACTGTCCTTGGAACAGTTCTCTGCTCTTTGAGAATATGCTCAAAACAGAGAGGTCACACCCTTTTTGGGTGTTGTGCTCAAGTCTTCCCCTTCATGCTCTCCTATGCCCAAAGAGGGGAGCCTTGGCTGCTCTGCTAAGGAGCTTCTGTAGCATTTTCACATCCCCTTGCTTTTCTAGCCATTTCGAAGGCATAAGCTTGTGTGCCTTCCTCAAGCATGTGCCTTCTGCCCTGCCTTATTTACTGTGGCTTTGGGGTAGAAAGGGAGCTATGCGTGTACCTGCCCAACACTTGGGAGGATCAGATGCTCTGCTGTCTCTTCCTCCCTAGACTAAACTTATGCGCTGTGAGGCTGGGGATCTACACCTCTCTGCCTCTTCCAGTGCCAGGCCTCAGCACCACCCTTCTTCCACATAGCACCCTTCCCTCCAGGTAGCATCCATGTTCTCCCTTTCTTTGATCTCATGGACTCCTGAGCTTTCTCTCAGGAGTTCTTGTCCTGTCTCTTTGGCTAGCAAGGGGACCTGGGCAAGCTCCTAGACCCCCAGAAACCTATTTTCCATATCCAAGTCCTTCTCTGACCACCCCACTTGCTGCTTTGGTCAGTTCCCAAGACACGCTGTCTCTTCTTCTGGCTTGGCAGTCTATGTTTGTAGGCACTGCCTTCCCTGGGCAAATGTCTAGTGGCAGTGCCATTCCTGCCTTTTCCCCAGAATGCATGCTTTCCTTTACTGCCCTTTGTTTTCTCATTTTTCTCTACCTATACTCTGAAACCATGGTGCATGTATAAGAAAATTATGAATTTAAGTACTTTGCTCCCCCACTTTTGATGTTTCAGGAGACTCAGTGGTGTAGTACTTGTGGCCTTTCTCTGACTGGGCATTCATTCTTGTCCCAGGACAGACAGGGATTAGATTTGATTGGTGAGTTTGGAAAAGAAACTGACTTTGAGAAGCCAGTCCTCCTCCTCTCTCTCTCGTTGTCCAGTCTGTGCACAGAGACCGTGCATTTGCCCTCTTCCTCCTTGCTGCAGGTGTTACAAGAGGTAACCCATTGTAGTCCAGGGTGCTTAATGCTCTCCAGTCCTGGGACTTGGTGTTAGTCACCCCACTTGCTGGCAGCTTTCAGCCACATTTGTCAATATCAGCTTTTCAGTAGTAAAGATTATATATTGGTCTCCCCATATCATATTTCTGAAGCAGAAAATTACATTAATGGCTAATACCTAGCACATTAATTAATTTAGTTTTTACAGTGTTGCCATAGAAGAGGTATTAGCATTAACCCATTCTACAGATAGGCACAGAGAGGTCAAGTAACTAACTGGTCACGGCTGAGGTGGGAATTGGCCTCATGGAGTTTGACGCCAGAGACCACACTGTTGGACTCAGGACAATATTCCCCCTTAAAGAGGGATGTTATTTATTGGGTTTCCTCAAGTCTCGATATAGTTTATTTCCTATCCTGAATATAAAGCTGTATTTTTATTTGTTTATGTTATATATTATTTGTTTTTGTCCTCTATGTTTTGTCCAGATATTGAGACCAAAGTTAAGGAGAGTGTGGTTCTGAAACACAGCGAATCTAAAGTGAGAATTCTCTGGAAGACCCCAGGGTGAATTTCCAGAGGGCTGTGCATTTAGGGTCAGAGAAGGCAGAAGCAGGCGGGCAGAGCATTCTGAACAGCCTGAAGACAAGCAAGGGAGTAAAGATGAGCCAAGCAGCAGCCAGACCCCAGCAAAAGAAGAGAAAATGCTTCCCAGGAGAGAGGCCACGACTATATGGAACTCGGGGGATGTGACTCAGTGCCAGTCTGGCAGCCCCCAGCAAAACTCTGGGGGCTGAGTTTGGCAAGGCATCTGGCTAGAGCTCCGCCCTAATTATAGACCAGAGAATGTGTACCTGGAGAAGCGGTGCAGGTGTGGGGACTATAGGAAGGCCTGTGCTCGCAGCTCCCACCTGATCCAGCACTAGAGGGCGCACATGGGGGAGAAGCCCTTGTCCTCAGCATGCAGTAAGGCCTCAAGCCAGGGCTGAAGCCTCACCGTGCACCAGGGCGTGCGCATGGGGGAGAAGCCCATGTCCTCAGCATGCAGTAAGGCCTCAAGCCAGGGCTGAAGCCTCACCATGCACCAGGGCGTGCGCATGGGGGAGAAGTCCTTGTCCTCAGCATGCAGTAAGGCCTCAAGCCAGGGCTGAAGCCTCACCGTGCACCAGGGCGTGCGCATGGGGGAGAAGCCCTGTGAGTACCCAGAGTGCAGCACAGCCTCCACCTGCTGCACCTGCCTCCTGGTGTACCAGTGGACCCACACGAGTGAGAGGCCCTAATGCTGCACACACTGAAGGAAGGCCTTTGGCCAGAGCCCCCACCTCGTCTTTCAACAAACCACTCATACCCAGAAGAAACGCCAGCCAGCCTCCCTGATCAGAGCCTACCCAGTGTGATGGAGTCAAGGCTTCAGGTCCAACACTGGATCTAACTAAGAGGAAGCTGAGCCCTTGTCATCAGCCTTGCCGTTTGCCAGGTGCTGCAAACAGGCTGAGGCAGGTTCCCACAAAGACCTCCATTGTCTTTGGAGACAGGATGCACACACACAAACAGAAATGACTGAAGGACACTAGAAGACAAGACATCATCAAGTGCCGATATGTGTGCAGAGAAATCAAGGTCCACATGGAGGGAGCACTGATGCGGCCTTATGGGAGAATGGGCTTGGCACTGGGTTGGTGGGGAGGAGCCCAGGGTGGGTGGCTATGGGGTCACCGGGACAAGCTTGGATGCACATGGGGAGGTAGGAAGACTCAAGTCAAAAGGCCTGGTGTGTGGATGCTACAAACCAAGGCCAAGCTCCTCCGCATAGGATTTTGCTTCCTACACCAGGGTGACCTTGTGCAAGCCGCTGAGGAGTCTGAGCATTTTTTTTTTTTTTCCACCATCCAATGCAGGAGTTGGATGTGAGGGGCTTTGACTAACTTCTCCTTTGATACCTATGACTTCCAGAGCTATGAAGTGTTTGTCAGAATAGGGTCTAGTGGAGAGGGAGGTGTGGGGAGGATAAAGCTTGTGGTGACTCAGGGTAGACTGGTAAGAAAGGAGGAAAAGGAGACCACACGGAAGGCAGCAAGAGAAATCTGTTTAGTTTGGGCTGAAGGAGCTTCCAGACCTCTCTCTTTAGTTACTGTCCATTCATTCAGCCCTAATCTGACTGTGCTGAGGAATCCACATGAGAGACCTGGTCCTTAAGAGTGAAGTCCAGCAGGGGAAGTAAGAAGAACACAAGGCAGAACATGCTGGTGGCAGGACGGCCAAGGATCATTGTGGGAAGTTGAGGGGAGAGTGGAGTGTGAAGAAAGCAACTTGAAGGGTAGGTACGATTTCAGAACCCGATGGGGGGGATTGTTCCTAGGAGAAGGATTTGTTGGAAAGCAAGGAGTATGTGGGGATGCCGTGTATGGTCTTGGCTTGAGAGACAAAGACAGCATGTTATGCTCTGGATGCTTGGAAATGCTTGTTCTGCATGAGCTGTAGTCTAGGTGCCTGAAATCCTTTGCAGCATTCACTGCTTTTGTCGTGTGGAGGTTTTGTGTATAAAGAAAATGCCTGTGCATCCACTGTCAGTCTGTTGGGCATGGAACGCCGCTGGTGCATAATCTAGGAAACACAATCTAGCACCTGATGTTTCGGTTGCCAGCAATATCATATGGAGCCCTGGCGGGAAACAAGGAGTTGAATAAAGGCTGATTTACAGCGGCATGGCAGAGGATGGAGACATGCCAGACACCAGCAACAGCTGGAGCCCGAGATGGGTGGGCGCCAGGGGAAGGAACCTTTCCCCAGGAGCTGTGGCTACAGAGGGGTGGCCACTATCAGAGTCATGGTGTCAAAGCAGGGAGGGAGCAGACATGAATACCCCATCCCTTCCTCTGACCTGCTGGTGCCTCCTTCCAGAACCAGGAAGCTGGAGGTAAGATAAAGAGAATCAGGGTGATGCCATCTACTGGGACCTGTGCCTCAGGGCAGAGAGGCAGAGGGTGGATGTGGGGTGCAGAGAATAAGCAGCACTGAGTAGAGAGAATTACAGAAGAACCCTTCCCGTGGCATGTAGTAAGTGGCAGAAAAGGGATCTGAACCCAGGCGTAGGAGTGTCTATAGAGTCTGGGCGCTGGACACGGGGGGGTGGGGACTTCCCTCATTTTGGAGCGAGTCAGTGAGGAGGGAAATGTCAGGCAGAACAACAATCAAAACGTTCCAGTATCCCTGGTTTGGAGAGGGTTCCTGAAGTCCTCCTGGTGAACGGAGGTGGGGATATCTAGGGGGGGGGGTCCCTGAGTGGGAAGCAAACTTTCCTGTGCAGCTGTGCCCCCTGGGTGGACAGTTTCTAAGAGGTCCTTGGTGCTTTCCAGAGCACACGGTCTCTTTGGGACTCTCATTGATTCCTCACACTTCCCTGCGTTTCAAGAGACTCTACTCAGTTTCCCATCTCTAGTCCTTTCAATCTGACATCTCCCAGGGCCTGTTAGGCTCCATGAGAAAGAATTGCCAGCATTTCATGGGACTAAAACCTCCAAACACTTGCCTCTGCCACATCCCAATCTGTGTTCCTCCCCAAGATCTTCCTTTTCCCTGTGGGTTAATGTTGGCAGTGCTGTAAGCACTTGGGATAAGATCTCTGGAATCCCTTGCTGCACCTTGCTCTGCACCCTCAACTAGTCATATTCTGGCAGATAGACATGCAGGTCACCTCTAGCAGGTCTTTCCCATGGCTGCCTCCACTGTTCAGGTCGTGCTCCGGACTATCACGCCACCAGCCTCTCACCCTTTCACATTGCCCCCTGTCTATGTTGTACATTCTTTAATCAAGGGAAGGGGTAAGGAAAGGTTGGGGGAGAGCTGTTAAGAGCCTCAGAGAACATACCAACAACTAGCAACTAATGCCGGGAGTGGTTGAAGAAACCCATACCTCCAAGCCATTCCTTAATCTCTGGCCCTTGACGGCAATTCACATCAAGAGGCAGGGTATGGAGTCAGGCAGTGTACATGTGTCCTTCTTTGACTTCTTTGAACTGGTTGTAACAGTGTATTGGTTCCCTTATTATTAGCAGGTAAAACAAAATAAGAAATGATTTTGCCTTTTTTTTTCTCTTTTCTTAATCATCTTTAACAAACCTCTCCTAAGTTCCTTTTTGGACTGTTGGAAGCAAGGCTTATCCAAAACAGCAAAACCCAAGGCATTGCTGAGTGGACACTGACCCCTGTCCATCTGCGGTAGACTGTACAGCTATTGTTTTTCTTGCCTAATGCGCTTTCTCCTTCTTCTCTGGTAACAGACTCCATACCCTGTTCATGGGGGAAGTACATGCTCTGGCCAATGGCAATACCTCATTCTCGGCAATTGTGCTTGATTCAAGGGGGTAGCATGGTGCATAAATACGAATAATCAGAATTCTATTCCTGGGAATAAAGGACTTCTTGGGGAAAAAGGTTGGTTTGTTTAGACAGGTTTACCTTATCGTAGGCTCCCTATGAAACAGTCTGAGGCAAAGCTTACATTGGGAGATGCAACCCCAGGGAAGCAAGAGAAAAGGAAAAAAGGTAAGTCATGTGGGGATGGAGAAAAAGTAAATTCAAGGTACTGTTTTATTAAGCTAGCTCCAAGAAAACCTAGCCAGTTGTACAGTCTTTTATTTATTTATTTTTTTGACCTTGAATAAGATCTTCTTTTATTCTTAGTTATTCTTTTAATGAAATGAGGATAACAGAGCATATAGATATATATAGTGTGTGTTTTTTTTTTTTTTTTTTTGTACAGTCTTTTAGAAGAGCCTTGCAGAACTACCAAGTCTGGGACAGTCCATCGGGTAGGGGTGGGAAGACAGGGATGGAATTTATCTGCTAGCTCTTGTCTCTCAGTGAAATTCACCAAAAAGACATCAAGTCCCTCACACCGCAGGACTGTATTTCTTGGTCTCTCTTGGCAGTTGTTGGGGAAGCTAAATCTTGCATCCGATAGTGTGACAATTTATATCACAATTCGTGGAAGGAGCCAACCCAGGTTAGGTTGGACTGGAATTGGGGAGTATGTCTTGTCTTGGGTGCTGAGATTCTGGTTATTATGGATTCTGAGTTCTCTCAGTGCACTCCCAGTCCCATCATCCAAGAAGTGTCCCAGCCCCTGGTGTATACCAGGCATTATTCTGGGTGTTGGGGATACAGCAACAAGCAAAACTGTTTCCGCCTTCCTGAACTTGCCTTCTAGTGTGCTGGGCAGACTAACACATGGAAAGGTAATATGCAAAATGGAAATAGGTACTATGGAGAAAATAAAAGAGAAAGAAGGAGTGTTGGGCCCAGGAGTGCTTTTATAAACAATAGCACAAAGGAAATAATTTCTGATAAGATGGGTGTGTGTGTGTGTGTTTCTGTCTGGCCCTGCATGCTCTTTTTAATTATTTTAATTTTATTTGTGCCAGTATAGTTAACATATAGTGTTTTATTGGTTTCAGGTGTCCAGTATAGTGATTCAACAATTCCATACATCATCCAGTGCTTATCATGACACCTGCACTCCTTAATCTGCATTGCCTATTTCACCCATCCTTCCACCCACCTCCCTTCTGGTAACCATCAGTTTGTTCTATACAGTTAAGAGTCTGTTTCTTGGTTTCTCTCTCCCTCTCTCTGCCACCCCCCCCACCTTTGCTTGTTTATTTCTTAAATTCCATATATGAGTGAAATCATATGGTATTTGTCTTTCCCGGACTTATTTTGCTTAGTATTATACTGTAGCTCCATCCATACCATTGGAAGTGGCAAGATTTCATTCTTTTTTAAGCTAATATTCCATTGTGTATATAGGTAACACATCTTCTTTGCCCATTCATCAGTTGATGAACACTTAGTCTGCTTCAATAATTTGGCTATTATAATGCTGCAGTAAACATGAGGGTGCATGTATCCTTTTGAATTAGTGTTTTTGTATATTTTTGGGGGATTACCTACTAGTGAAATCTCTGGATCATAGGATAGTTCTATTTGTAACTTTCTGAAGAACCTCCATACTGTTTTCCACAGTAGCTGCACCCGTTTGCATTTCTACCAGCAGTGCAAGAGGATTCCTTTTTCTCCACATTCTCACCAACACCTGTTGGTTCTTGTGTTGTTGACTTTAGTCATTCTCACAGGTGTGAGGTGATATCTCACGGTGGTTTCCATTTGCATTTCCCTGATGATTAGATGTTAAACATCTCTTCGTGTGTCTGTTGGCCATAAGGACTTCTCTGGAAAAACAAGCCTGCTCAGGTCCTCTGCCCATTTTTAAATTGTATTATTTGAATTTTTGGTGTTGAGTTGTTTAAGTCCTTTTATATTTTGGATATTAACTACTTATCTAGCGTATCATTTTCATTATCTTTTCCCATTCAGGAGGTTGCTTTTGCTTTTGTTGATGGTTTCCTTTGCTGTGCAAGAGCTTTTTATTTTGATGAAGTCTCTGTAGTTTGTTTTTGCTTTTGTTTCCCTTGCCTGAGGAGACAGACCTAGAAAAGTCTTTACTGCCTATATTTTCTTCTTGGAGTTTAATGGTCTCAGCACTCACATTTAGGTTTTTAATCTGTTGTGAGTTTATTTTTGTGTATGGTGTAAAACAAGTGATACAGTTTCATTCTTTTTCATGTAACTGCCCAGTTTTCCCGGCATCATTTGTTGGAGAGACTGTCTTCCAATGATTGTATATCTTTTCTCTTTTGTCATAGATTAATTGACCATTTAAGTGGGTTTATTTATGGGGACCGTGTTCTGTACTATTGATACATGTGTCTATTTTTGTGCCAGTATACCCATACTCTTTGATTACTATCGTTTTGTAGCATATTTTGAAATATGGGATTGTGATACCTCCAGCTTTTTTCTTTTTTCTCAAGATTGTTTTGGCTATTTGTTTTGTTTTTTTGTTTTGAGGTTCCATACAAACTTTAGGATTATTTGTACTAGTTCTGTGAAAAATACTTTTTGTATTTTGATAGAAATTGCATTGAATCTGTAGGTTAATGGGGATAGTATGGACACTAAGAATATTAAATCTTCCAATCCATGAGCATGAAACACCTTTCCATTAGTTTGTGTCATCTTCAATTCAATTTTTTTCATCAATGTCTTTTTTTTTTTTTTTTCCTTTGGAGTACAGCTCTTTTGCCTGTACTTTATTGCTTAAGTTTATTTTTAGGTGTTTTATTCATTTTTGTGCAGTTGTAAATGGGAATATTTTCTTAATTTACCTTTTTCTACTTCTTTATTAGTGTATAAGTATGCAACAGATTTTTGTATATTAATTTTTTTATCCTGTGACTTTACTGAATTCATTTATGAGTTCTGATAGTTTTTTTGGTGGAATCTTTAGGGTTTTCTAATATAGTATCATGTCATATGCACAGTGACAGTTTTACTTCTTCCTTACCAATTTAGATGCCTTTTATTTCTTTTTATTCTCCGGTTGCTACAGTTAAGACTTTGAGGACTATGTTAAAGAAATGTGTTGAGAGTGGACATCTTTGTCTTGTTCTTGACCTAGAAGAAAAGCTATCAGTTTTTCACAATTGAGTATACTAGCTGTGGATTTTTCATATATGCCCTTTTACATTGTTGAGGTATGTTCCCTAAAATCCTACTCTGTTGGAAGTTTCTATCATGCATGGATGTTGTACTTTGTCAAATACTTTTTCTGCATCTATTGAAATGATCATATAGTTTTTATCCATTTTCTTGTTGATGTGATGTATCAAGTTGATTGATTTGTGAGTATTACCAATCTTGTATTCCTGGAATAAATATTGCTTGATGGCAATGAAAGATCTTTTCTTAATGTTTCAAGTTTTATTTAAATTTTAGTAACATTCATTGCAATATTGGTTTCAGGGGTAGAATTCAGCGATTCATCACTTACATATAACACCCCATGCTCACCGTAACAACTGCCCTCTTTAATACGTGTCACCCATCTAGCCCATCTCTCACTGACCTCCCTCCATCAACTCTCGGTTCTCTATTGTTGAGAGTCTCTTGTGGGTTTTTTTCACCTTTCTCCTCTTTTATTTCCCATCTTTTCCATATATTTAGCTGTTTTGTTTCTTAAATTGCACAAATGATTGAAGTTATATAGTATTTGTCCTTCTCTGGCTGACTTATTTTGCTTAGCATAATATACTCTGGCTCCATCAACGTCATTGCAAATGCCAAATTTCATTCTTTTTGATGGCTGAGTAATATTCCAGTGTGTGTGTGTGTGTGTGTGTGTGTGTGTGTGTGTGTGTGTGTCTTCCTCAGTTGATGTACAGTTGGGCTCTTTCCATTATTTGACTGTCTAAACATCGGGGTGCATGTACCCCTTATAATCTCAATTTTTGTATCCTAGGTATTGGGGCAATACCTAGTAGTGCAATTGCTATATTGCAGGGTAGTTCTATTTGTAGTTTTTTGAGGAACCTCCATACTGTTCCTCAGGGTAGCTGCACCAATTTTCATTCTCATCAACAGTGCAAGAGGGTTCCCCTCTCTCCCCATCTTCACCTATACTTGTTGTTTCTTGTGTTGTTAATTTTAGCTCTTCTGACAGGTGAATGAACATCTCTTTATCCATTCATAAGTCAGTGGACATTTGGGCTATTTCCATAATTTGGCTGTTGTTGCTAATGCTGCCATAAACATCTATCAAGGTGCATGTGTCCCTTTAAATCAGTATTTTTGTACTTTTTTTGGTAAATAACTAGTAGCGCAATTGCTGGGTCGCAGAGTAGCTCTATTTTTAACTTTTTGAGGAATGCCCATACTGCTTTCCAGAGTGGCTGTGCCAGTTTGCATTCCTACCAACAACGTAAAAGAGTTTCTCTTTCTTTGCTTCCTCTCCAACATCTCTTGTTGCCTGAGTTGTTAATGTTAGCCATTCTGACAGGTGTGAGGTAGTATCTCATTATAGTTGTGATTTGTATTTCCCTGATGATAATTGATGTTGAGCATCTTTTCATGTTTCTGTTATCCATCTGTATGTCCTCTTGGGAAAAATGTCTGTTCATGTCTTCTACCTATTTCATAACTGGATTATTATTAATATTTTATTATTTTTGAGTATTGAGTTTAAGTTTTTTATAGATTTTGAAGACTAACCCTTTATCTGATGTCATTTGCAAATCTCTTCTCTCATTCCATAGGTTGCCTTTTAGTTTTGTTGACTGTTTCCTTTGCTGTGCAGAGGCTTTTAATCTTGATGAAGTTCCAGTAGTTCGTGTTTGCTTTTGTTTCCCTTTCTTCAGGAGACTTGTCTAGTAAGAAATTGCTATGGCTGAGGTCAAAGAGATTGCTGCCTATGTTCTCCTATAGGATTTTGATGTGTTCCTGTCTCTCATTTAGGGCTTTTTTCCATTTTGAGTTTATTTTTGTGTATGGTGTAAGAAAGTAATCTATTTTCATTCTTCTGCATATTGCTATCCAATTTTCTTAACACCATTAGTTGCAGAGACTGTCTTTTTTTTCCGTTGGATTTTCTTTTCCTGCTTTATTGAAGCACATAATTGGTGTGGGTCCATTTCTGGGTTCTGTGTTCTGTTCCATTGTTCTATGTGTCTATTTTTGTGCCAGAACCATACTGTCTTGATGAATACATCTTTGTAATATAACTTGAAGTCCGGGATTGTGATGCCTCTAGCTTTTCTTTTCTTTTTTAGGATTGCCTTGGCTACTCAGGGTCTTTGTGGTTCCATGCAAATTTTAGGATTGTTTCTTCTAGTTTCATAAAAAATGTTGATGGTATTTTGATAGAGATTGTATGAAATGTTCCTAGGTATCTTGTTTTTCAGGGCATTTGTAAATGGGATCGATTCCTTCATTTCTCTTTCTGCTGCTTCATTATTGGTGTATAGAAAAGCAACAGATTTCTGTAGGTTGATTTTATATCCTATGATAATACTGAGTTCATGAATTAGTTCTAGCAATTTTTGGGGGGAGTTTTTCAGGTTTTCTACATATGGTATCATGTCATCTGCAACTAGTGAAAGTTTGACTTCTTCCTTGCTGATTTGAAGGCCTTTTATTTATTTATTTATTTATTTATTTATTTATTTTAAATTTTTAATGTGTTTTATTTATTTCTAGGAGAGAGAGAGAGAGACAGCGTGAGCAGGGGAGGGTCAGAGAGAGAGGGAGTCACAGACTGAAACAGGCTCCAGGCTCTGAGCCGGCAGTCAGCACAGAGCCCAACGCGGGGCTCGAACCCACGAACCGCGAGATCATGACCTAAGCGAAAGTCGGACACTCAACCGACTAAGCCACCCAGGCGCCCCTGAATAATTCTTTTAATGTACTGTTGAATTCAGTTTGCTAGTATCTTGTTGAGATTATTGCATCCATGTCCATCAGGACTATTGGCCTGTAATTCTCTGTTTTAGAGGGGGTCTTTGGTTTTGGAATCAATGTAAGGCCTCATAGAAGGAATTTAGAAGTTTTCTTTTTCATTTCTATTTTTGGAACAGTTCGGGAAGATGAGGTATGAACTCTTTAAATGTCTGGTAGAATTCTCCTGGGAAGCCATTCTGGCCCTGACTTGTTTTTTGGGAGATTTTTGATTACTGTTTCAGTATATTTGCTGATTATGGATCTGTTCAAAATTTCCATTTCTTCTTGTATCAGGTTTGGTAGTTGTATGTTTTAGGAATTTATCTATTTCTTCCAGATTGCCCAGTCTTGGCATATAATTTTCCATAACATTCTGTTGTAATTGTTTTTATGTCTGTGGTGTTGGTTTGATCCCTTCCCATTCATTCATGATTTTACTTATTTGGATCCTTTCTGTAGTCTGGCTAGGGGTTTATCAATTTTGCTTATTCTTTCAAAATACTATCTCTGAGTTTCATTGATCTGTTCTCATTTTTATGTGTGTGTGTGTGGTTTCTTTTTTGTTCGTTTGTTTCTATAACATTTATTTCTGCTCTAATCTTTATTATTTCCCTTCTTTTTCTGGCTTTAGACTTTACTTGCTGTTCCTTTTCTAGCTCCTTTAGGTATAAGGTTAATTTGTGTATTTGGGATCATTCTTGCTTCTTGAGATAGGCCTAAACTGTAATGTAGTTTCCTCTTAGGACGGCCTTTGCTGCATCCCAAAGGGTTTGGACTGTCATATTTTAATTTTCTTTCATGTACTTTTAAGTTTCATCTTTACTTTTCAAGTTAACCCATTCATTTTTCAGTAGGACACTCTTTAACCTCAGTGTAATTGTGGCCTTTCTAAAATTTTTCCTGTGGTGGACTTCAGGTTTCATAGCGTGTTGGGTCTCCAACTATGCATGGTATGATATCAATCTTTTTATACTTGTTGAGGGCTGATTTGTGATCCAGTATTTGATCTCTCCTTGAGAATGTTCCATTTCCACTTGATAAGAGAATGTGTATTCTGCTGCTTTAGGATAAAATGTTCTGAATATATTAAGTCCATCTGGTCCAGCGTGTCATTTAAAACCATTGTTTCCTTGTTGATGTTCTGTCTCCATTGTTGTAAGTGGGGTGTTAAAGTCCCTTACTATTATTGTATTATTATCAATGAGTTTCTTTGTTATTAATTGATTTATATATTTAAGACATGAATATTTACAATTTGGCACATAAATAGTTACAATTGTTAGATCTTCTTGATGGATAGACCCCTTAATTATGATATAATGCCCTTCTTCATCTTTTATTGTAGTCTTTGGCTTAAAATCTAGTTTGTCTGATATATGTGTGGTGGTTCTGGGTTTCTTCTGGCAAAACCATGATAGATGGTTCTCCTCCCCTCACTTTTAATCTGCTGATGTCTTTAGGTCTAAGATGAGTCTTCTCTAGCAGCATATAAATGGATCTTGTTTTTTTATGCAGTCTGTGTCTTTTGATTCAAGCATTTAGTCCATTTACACTCCAAATGATTATTGAATGATATGAATTTAGTGCCATTGTGTTGCCTGTAGAGTTGGTGTTTCTGGGGATGTTCTCTGGTCCTTTCTAGTCTTTGCTGCTTTTGCTCTTTTGTTTTTTTTTTTTCCTCCACTTGTAGAGTCCCAATTAAAGTTTCTTGTAGGTCTGATTTAGTGGTCATTAACTCTTTTATTTTTTGTTTGTCTGGGAAATGCTTTATCTCTCCTATTCTGAATGACAGGCTTGCTGGATAAGGAATTCTTGGCTACATATTTTTCCCATTTAGCATATTGAATATTTCCTGCCACTCCCATCTGGCCTGTCCAGTTTCTGTGGACAGATCTGCTGTGGACCTGTTTTGTCTTCCCTTATAGGTTAAGGACCTTTTTTCCCTTGTTGCTTTCATGATTCTTTTGTCTTGAGTATTTTGTGAATTTGACAATGATAAGCCTTGGCAATGGTCAGCTTCTGCTGAATTTAATGGGAGTTCTCTGTGCTTCTTGCATTTTAATGTCCATGTCTTCCCTAGATGGGGAGTTTTCAGCTATAATTTGCTCACATAAACCTGTCCCCTTTTCTCTTTTCATCTTCTGGGACTCCTATGATACAAATGTCATTCTTTTTTAATAAGTCTCTGAGTTCTGTAAGTCTTGTATCTTGATCTTTGGCCTTTGTATCTCTCTTCCTTCTAGCTTCATTATTTTCCATAATTTTATCTTATGTATCACTGATTTGCTCCTCTGCTTCATCCATCCTCACAGTCATGGCTTACATTTGAGGTTGTATCTTGTTTATAACATTTTCAATTTTGGTTTGACTACACTGTAGTTCTTTTTATCTCTGCAGAATGGGATTCTCCGGTGTCTTCTATGCTTTTTTTCTTTTAAGCCCAGCTAGTATTCTTATAATCGTGGTTTTAAATTTTAGTTCTGACATCTTACTTACATCTCTGATCAAATCCCTGGCCATGAGTTCTGTTGTTCATTCTTTTAGGGTGAGTTTCTCCATCTCATCATTTTGTCCAGAAAAGAAAAGAGCAAAGAAGAAAAGGAAAACAAACAAACAAACTAAACAGATCCTGGGTGCGTTTTGATCTCCTTGTTAAAAGAATCTAGATCCAAAAATAAATTTTAAAAAAATGAAAGAATATGTATGTATATATTAAAAGTGTATATGTAAAAATAAAAAATAAAGTATTAAAAATTAAAGGTTTTGAACAAAATAAAATTCAGAAGAAGAAATAAAGAATAAAAGTAAAACAGAATTTAGATCCTGTTTCCCCTAGAGCTGAAGCTTTGTGGCACTTCAGTCCACAGACTTGGTGCAAGGGAATTGTTTATGCTGGTCTTTTAGGGAGGGGCTTGCTGTGCTGGTTCTCAAGCTGACTTGTTTTAGTGGAAATGTGCCTCTGGAGTGCAGGGGGTGGGGTGGGGCTTGGTGTAAGTGGCTCCAGTCTGTTCTAGGTGGTGTTCTTTTGCTCACAGAAGGCTTTTAGCTCTCAAGGGCAGAATGAATATTCATCCTGGGCAGCTCCCCACTCCATAGCCCAGGAGCTGAATGTTCGCCCCCACCCCCACCCCCGCCCGCTCTTTAAGGAAACCTCACAGAAGAGCAGTTAATCACCCTTCTTGTGACCCCTGTCTCCACCAGAACCCTGGCCTTCACCCAGACTGTGTTCAAGCTTCTCTCTGCCAGTTGATTTCCTTGGTGTTCAGAATGATTTGATAACTATCTGTATTCAAGGGATGAGATAAGCTTAGGATTTCCTTACTCCTCCACCATCTTAACTCCTCCCCCCTCTTCTAAGCTTCTTGAAGTCTTTAGGTGTTATGTAAGGACCAGAGAAGTTTTTTTTTTTTAATATTTTTATTTATTTCTAGGAGAGAGAGAGACAGCGTGAGCAGGAGAGGGTCAGAGAGAGAGGGAGATACAGACTCTGAAATAGGCTCCAGGCTCTGAGCCGGCAGTCAGCACAGACCCGGATGCGGGGCTCGAACCCACGAACCGCGGGATCATGACCTAAGTGAAAGTCGGACGCTTAACCGACTAAGCCACCCAGGCGCCCCAGGACCTGAGAACTTTTAAGCATATTTTAAATGATTCTTCATTGTAAATTTTTATTTTACATTAGAAATTTCTTCTGAGATATTTCAGGATCAGGTTGTATTTTCCCTACTCCAACCCTCGTGTTACACCTCCCTTTCCAAAGAAGAATCACCAAGAACAAAGCTCACAAAACACAAAAGGAGTTGGTTATTCAGGTTTATTTTAGTCTGGCCGGACGGCCCCTCCTGAGCACCCGAAAAGTCCTCGGAAGAGCACCCCGTCGAGCCATAGGTCAGGGTTTATATAGGGAGAGAGGCGAAGCCAGTGTATAGAAGTGAGAATTTTGCGGTTAGAGGTGGGGATTGCTTAACGTTTGCTTGAAGAACATGTTTGACCATTTTAATCACAATGTTCATTAAAGATTTACATCTCAGGCTTGCTGAAGCCCGGAGGAGCTAGGTTCCTCAACCCCTGACCTTTTACCCGAATAGAGTTTGAGATCAAACAATGGTTGGTATTTCCTCATTTGCACACCCCTCACCTTTTGGTCCAAGGGAGTTTTTACACTGGCATCAACCATTTCTCCAAAGAATACTGGTTCATTAAAAAAATTTAAGGGACGCCTAGGTGGCTCAATTGGGTTGAGCGTCCAACTTCAGCTCAGATCATGATCTTGTGGTTTGTGAGTTCAAGCCCTGCGTCAGGCTCTGTGCTGACAGCTTGGAGCCTGGAATCTCTTTCGGATTCTGTGTCTCCCTCTCTCTGCCCCTTCCCTACTCACAGTCTGTCTGTCTGTCTCTCTCAAAAAAGAATAAATGAACATTAAAAAAAAAAACTTTAAAATAAAAAAATAGGGGCACCGGGGTGGCTCACTTGGTTAAGCATCTGACTTCAGCTTGGGCCATAATCCCAGAGTTTGTGGGTTCATGCCCCACGTCAGGCTCTGTGCTGACAGCTTGGAGCCTGCTTCGGATTCTGTGTCTCCCTCTCTCTATCCCTCCCCCACTTATGTTCTGTTTCTCTGTGTCTCAATAATAAACATTAAAAAATAAAATAAAAATTTAAAAAAATTATTTAAAAATCAACATCTGGTAAGGCAATACATATTCTTATTGCTACTGAAGTGTCGTTATTTCTAGGTTATGTGCACTGACAGGCCTTCAAAACATATGCAATCCTATGCACACACATACACATCTATGTATGTATGTATCATCTATCAATCATGTATCACCGTCTGTCTTTCTATATCTATCCATCCATCAAAGCACAAATTTATACTGATACCTCTGATTACAATCCAGTACAACAATGTTCATTCTACCCTTCTCTCTTTCCTTGGTTGTACTATATTTATTTGATACGGAAAATTTCTGTTTTTTTAAAAATTCAGACTGACTTGTTCAAAATATGGTTTTCCAAAGTAAATTTGGGTTCTCTTTACCTCCTATATAGTTATGTAGTTATGTTGTTTATTTCTTATACAGCTAGGCTTATTTACTATAGTATGTATTCCATTTTGCATTCACCGCACTAAATGGAATATAATTTTTTCCTTCCTAACTTACTGTATTATTCTCTCTTTGTTGTATACAGTTATATAAGTTCTGGAAAATGCATAGAATTGTGTATACATTAACACAGTGGTGATTGAACATGGTCCACACATGGACAATGATTTCAAATATATAGTTCAATGCATTTTGACAAACGCATACACCTATGTAACATATACTCCTGTCCACATCCACAATATTCTCAGTTGGTCAGCCAGTGGGAGGGGTGACCTGAAAGCCAAACAGGGAGTAATTACAAAGAAACAAGTGCTGATGGTGGTGTGGAAGGAGCAGGTAGTCTGGGGTGGAGATTCCTAGGCAAGTGGTGTGTTCTAAGACACACCCCAGGTAAGCACAATAACTTCCCATGCTGCGGCAGTCGTGTGTGAAGGGACCAGAGGTGTGATCCCCACCACAACCACCACCACTGTCCTGCCAATGAAAACAGTAATAGTCAGACCCCAGCGTCCTTGAGCTACAACCTAGGTGCAGGCCAGCATCCTCAAGCCCCATCACAGACCCATGGGTGGCAGGATAGTAGTGAAACAGGCTGAGTCATGTAAAGTTTGCTGTGAAGGAAATTCACATAAGAAACAGCCTGAAATTGGAAAGACCAAGAAAATTTGTTGTCTGTATCCTGGGTGGATTTCATGACAACTTAGCTCTATGGAATCTGAGTTGACTCTAACTCGATTTGCTCCAAGTCTGGGGCTAAATTGGGACAATGTTCAAGGGAACATTTGGAGAGGATTACAGCCCTGAAGCGGCGCTTTTTCCATCAGGACCATCTTTTCACTCTGAGACTCCTGAGAACTATTATTTTAATTGTTTCCCCCTTACACATTTTGCCACCCTTGGCCCTTCAAGATTTGTAGATCTTGCCACCTTGGACCTCAGGATTTGTAGATGAGCTTTCTAGGGGTGCTGTGCAAGGTGACTTGATTATGCACATAAGCCACACACAGATCAAACACATCACACACATGCACACGTACATGCACCCCACATGTACCACATGCACCCACCCCACAAAAGAAACACATGATGTCCACCTATCCTGCAAGCACAGATACATGATCCATACACCACACCCACCACACAGATACACAACAGATGCCATACACACAAACTCCACACATACTTCATGCACACTCCACATATACCATAATGCGTACCACACATACTTCCACACATCACAGACATTACACACATACCGCACACTTGGAGACAACCCAAATTCACCGCACCCATTCCACACTTAAACCACACAAACACACACGAAGTACGCACCATGCATACCTCAAGACACTGCACAGCCCACACATATAGCACTTCGCTCCATCCCACCACCCATAGGCTGCATACCACCATAAACACATCACACACATCACAAAACACACCATACCAAGATTGCACTTATACTACACCATGCACATACACTACACACACAACACATACAACACTCATGCCACTCATGTCTTGTACATTAAAACACATATACAGCAGGTCACACAAAGCACATGCTCAAGAAACACAAAATCCCCCACATAAATGTCATGCACATGATACATATGCCACACCACACACACACACCACAAATACACCCCATGCACCACAGATTCTGCATATGTACCACACACGTACCACACATGCACTGTCCAAAACATGCATAGGTCACATGGAAACACACAACACCCACAACAGACATATACCCCACATACATCACATATACACCACACATACAAATATACACACCTCACCTATCAAACATACATATACACCACACATGTAGTAAACACACCCTCACTCAAACACACCACACATACAGCACAGAGGCATACCATACAAATAATAGAAACATACCAATATATACCACATGCATACTCCACAATATACCACACATGCCCCAATCATAACACATATGCACCAGAAATAGAGCACACATGGCACATAGACAACACACATACCACATAAATGCCAAACATTCACAAGATATATAACACACAAACACCCCCTATGCACACCAGTCACACCACACCAGCACACATGTCACACCAGCAAATATGCGTAACAAAGATCGCCACACATAATACATATGACACACATACCCCACATGTACACCACACACATAAACACCTGCACCATACAAACACCGCACACACAACATTGTGCCTCACAAGTACCACATAAACACTACACGTGGAGAACAAACACATCAGGGATATATCATCACAACTCATACCATACATACAGCCCATGTGAACACACATAAACCATCTATATGCCACTGACATCACACACTCTCCACACATGCCACACAAATACCATAACCACATGCAACACCACAGAGATACCATACTTATCACACAAAACACACAAAAGCACTTATATCACAACCACTCACACACAACACACACTTACCTAATACACCCAAACACCACACACATACCAAAGTATCACAGAGACACATCACACATGTCACACAATAACCACACATACAGAACACTCACTTGCATTTACAGCACACACAATATCCTTATGACACACACCACACACAGCACGTATACACCACACCTCTATTTCACACACATTCCATACCACACACACAGCCTTCACACAACACACACCTCAAATAGACCAAATACATGGTACACACCATACATACATTAGACACAGCACATATACACATATACACCACACACTCACCATGCCTATACCACAAACATCCAACACAGATGACCTGCCCCCCTACACCCAGTTATACCCCCTCCAATAGTATTACCACACTCAACATCTATACAACACATAATTACCAAACAAACTACCAAACATATCCCACACATTCCAAACACACCACATATACAGAAGACACACGCCACCTTCTCCACACATAAACTACACATATACCACACACACTGCACATACAGACAAAATCATGACACCTATACCACACACCTACACCGAACACACAGCACACATATAGTACAAACACAAACCTCACATGATGCACGATTACCACATAAACACATCACCCATACACCACATACACACATCACACATGCATCACATACACACCAGATACCTTCTACAAATACTATACACAATAACTGTACAACATACACATACACACACACCAGGCAAACCACATATACACCACATACACAACAAGCATATCACACACAACACACTTAGAGTACACAGACACCACATATACTGCCAACATGCCATGATCACACATGTATGACCTACACACACCACATTTATATTACACAAACCCCACCCATATGCCACACCACAAAACCATACATGCACCACATACACAACACCCACGCCATACAAAGACCACACACAAGTATACATTACATGTGGAGCATACACACATGGCACACATACCACAACCACAACACATACCACACTACAGCACACTTTGAGCACCTATACACCACTGACACCATACACACACCACGCACACTACACGTGTAATATGCCATACACAGACACAAGCTACATATTTACCACACATGCCGTACATACAGAACAGGCAAATGCACTTAACCACAACCACGCCCAACGGATACCACACACACCACATATGTAACCCCCGACACACCAGATACTGCCTGAAACCACACTGTTTCAGGTTAACTGCCTGAAACCACACTATTCAAGTGTCTTTCATGTAGCCTTTCACATACATCTCACAGGCAGTTTTTTGGAACATTGTTTATTAGTGTGTGTTGGGAGAGCTAGGGTGGCAGCAGGGTAGCCCCTATCCCTTGAACATAGCTAGACCACTAGCAAATCATTCTATCTACCCCAGAAATTAGCTTGAAGACTGACAGAACCAAGTCCGCAACTACACGGTGAGAAGCCACATCAAAGAAGGTAGGAAGTGCAGAAGTGGTTTGGGACTGAAGCACTCAGGCACACAAGAAATGCACTGTCTTAGCGGCATTGAACTCAAAGCAGCTGTCACTGAGCATTTTAGATGAATGTAGTAAAAAAGTATTCTTAACTTCTCTGTATAAACCCTAGGAAAGAGCTTTCTCCTTAACTGCCTGAAATGACAGCGCACGTTAAGCATCTTTCATGCAAGACCTGAGATAGCCAGCTTGCTAGGAGAGTCCCTTCCTTCTCAACAGTCTCCAATTCTCATCTGTCATGAAGAACGCTGGTCTTCCATGTTCACCACTTTGCTCAGTTTTCAAGGGAGATTATCCTTAGGGTCCATTCAGAGTTGGGCTCTCTGAGGAATATCCCCTGCTTGGAAATGTGGAGTCTGGTGAAGTCCTTGTAACTGTTGGGTAGGTGTTGCACAGGACTCCCTTTTAGATCTGTTTCAGAACAATATGGACATCCAGAGGCCTAGGGCATTTGAAGGTACCCAGTGGAGAACATTTGAGGGTAAAGTGGGCCAGAGGGTTTGGAAAGGAGTTAGTAGTCTCTTTTCTGGGGTGAGTGGAAATGAAGTTAGACATCTTTGCAGATTGATTCCATTTCATTGGAAATGTAGAACATTGACCCCCCCTTGGGGCCATTCCCTTCCCAGCACTATTTTTTTCTAATTAGGTCTCTGTTCACACTTAGAAGCTATGGAGCTCTCACATACTCAGCCAGCACCTAGGAAGAGGCAGGGAGTTGCCACTTTGGTCCTGTGTTCAATGAGAGGGACCAGGGTCAAATATCCAAAGGGAAGATGGCCCGTTAGTCCCTGCACACTTGGTGCTTTACCAGTTGTGCTATGGAAGGCAAAGGAGAACCAGTTGACCTCATTCCCCTGGCTGATTGAGATGTCCTCATCTTGACTACAGACAGTTCACACATGGGCAGAAGGCTCCAGGAGCTGGTGAGTGCAAGAAGCACCCTTTCCAGGAAGACAATGCCAGGTTCTGGTTCCAGACCCCTGAGCAACAACAGCCAGGAGTACCCTACAACCCAGCAGCTCAACCACTGCTGTTTCTATCCATGGATGGGAAAAATGGGGAAGACAGAGCCAGGGATTTCAGGCTCCTACTGCAGGAAGAATGCAGGCCAGTTGTTGACAGGTCTCCCAGATGTAGCCCTTAATACTCCACTAACATCTCGAGGGAAGAACTATGGCCCATCCGCGGTTTCTCTTTACACACAGTTGTCTTTTTTGGGAAACAACACTCTCCATGGAATCCATTCAGAGTTAGGGTCTCAGAGTAATAATCTATTAAAAAACGGTGCTGCATGGAATTTGTCAGAGCCACTTCTTTGAATAATAGTCTCTTCTTTCAGCATCAGAGTCCGGTGGTTTCCTTGTGGTTATGATATAGATATTGAGATGGGCCCCTCTCTCAATTTGGTTTTAGAATTATGTGACCATCTCCAAACGTAGGGTGTGTGAAGATTCCCAGGCAGAATGCTTATAGGTAGGCTTAGCCAGAAGTTAGGGGTAGATCCTGCCTCATGTGTGCTGAGAGGGTGAGGGGAGATAGATATCTCTTTCCTCGATTTGACCCAGTAGCCTTTTGAATGCAGAACTTTGACTTGCCTGGTAGTCATTCCTATCCCATTCCTATCTGCTTTTCTAACTTGACCTCACTTCACACACCAAGACCATGGGCTGTCCAGTAAATAAGCAAGTTCCAATGATGGACATGTAGGTTCCAGAACATTCCCAAGTCAAAGCAGGGCTCTCACAGTCTGATATTGCTGAAGGGAGCTATACATTCTGTCCTTGAGCCCTCAGTTCATAGCAGGCTACTGTGTCATGGAAATGGGTAGCCACATGGACCCCTGAACCTAATTGATGGACATACCCTCATGTGGAAGAGGAGACAGACTGTGCATGTGCAGCATGCTCCATGACCTGACCAGCGCACAAAAAGCCTTTTGAATGTATCCTGCACCAGGCCTTGTTCCCACCACTTGATCCTCCCATGGAAGCACATTCTTGCTATCTCAGTGTCTCTAGGGCCCCTATCTTCTGATATGATGGACAGAAGCACACAGCCACTGTTTCCCTCTACTTCTTAAGGGAGAGTGTGGGTCTCTTGCTCACAGGGCTCCAGGTGGCTCCGGTGGCTCCCTTTGGACAACTGTAGCCAAATCCCACAAAAGGTCTTCTGATTTCTGAGCATGCCAGCTTGCTAATATATTGTTAGTTTATTCTAAACATTATCCAATTCTCATCCTTAATGAAGAATGGTTGCCCTAGGCTTATCAAGTCTCATGGCATGGATTTTTATCCATCAAGGTTTGTCTTGGGCTCCATACAAATTCAGTCTTGCACAGAAATAGATCTGCCTTGCGAATGACCAATCCCTTGTGGCTTGTGTGACAGGTTGATGCAAAGGGACTGGTATATCAGTTTCAGGACTACAAGGACATCCAGAGACTTAGGGCATGGAAAGGCAACCAGTCGAGACCTGTTTTTCTGGAGGATGGACCAGAAGTATTAGGTGCGAGCTGGCCTTCATACTGGGTTTAGGGGAAATGAAGTTTAACATGTCGCATCCACATTGATCACATTCTCATTGGATGGAACTCATTTTGGTCCTGGCCGCAGCCAGCCATTCACTATCCCTTAATGTCTTTGTTATTCAGTCTTTGTTCACCCATACAAACTATGGAGCTGGCACTCACTCAGCAGGCACCAAGGGGTGGGTGCCGGCTACCCACTCGGTCCTGTGCTCAGTGACAGCCATAAGCATCGACTATCCCCAAGATGATTGCCCTCCTATCCCTGAGCTTTGTGCTTGGCTGTTTGTAGCAGGAGGTGGAGGGAGGGAAGCCAGCTTGCCTCATTGCTCTGCATGATAGAGGGATTTTCCTTCTGAAAAGCAGACAGTTCACTCAGGAGCAGGAGGTTCCAGAAGTTTGGGAGCCCAGAAGGAGCCCATTACAGGAAGAGGGCCCAAGGCCCTTTCCACACTTTGGAGCCACAGCGGTGGGTGGGGTGAGGGGCTTCTGCGGTGACAGCACTGTCACTGCTCACCATTCAGTGATGGGAAAAGCAAGAAAAGCAGAGTCCAGGGCTCTCTAGATCTTTGTGACGGAAGGAGGCAGGCCTTTTACTTTAAGGGCTCCAAGATGTAGACACTAGATGGTGCTTGTGCCTAAGCATTCTGCTATTTCTTCTTCCCCTAGCCAGAGTGCCAGGAGCTGGTATTGGGCCCTTCCTTCTCCACATAATTCCCCTTCCAGTCTCTGAAGCGCTCTGGCCCTCCTTATCCACCTTACACATCTTTGGTCTTTTGTAGAAACAAGGTTCTTCGCACAATCCATTCAGACTCTCACAGTCTTATCCTCTGCCTTCCATCTGGGAGTCTGGTTGGATATTGTGACTATGGGAGAGATTCGACCACAGGACTCCTTCTTCACTACTTCATCAGTTTCAGAAACATGTGGTCATTCAGAGGCCCAGGGCATCTGAGGCGTCCCATTAGAGAATGTTTCTGGGCAGGCTGGGCATGAGATTTGTTCAGGGACCTGGTCTCCTTTTGGGGTAGGGTCAAATGCAGTAAGACATCTTCTTTCCAAGTGGATCCCAATTTCCACTGGGTACGTTGAGCTTTGTCCCTCCTTGCACCCATTTCCTACCCTGGCTCCATTTCTGACTATTGTGTTTCTCCTTTAGGAGCCATGGAGCCATCTGTCCCTCAGCTGGCACCCCTGGGTGGCCACAAACTCCCACTCTGCTCCTGTGCTCAGTGAGACCTACCAGGCTTTGAACTGACAAAGGAAAGATGGCCTTCATCTCTGGTCTCTGAGTGGTTGGTGAGTGGCCTTCTCTGCTTTGACTGGTTAAGGGGAGGGAGCCAGCTTTCCTCACTGACCTGCATGACTGAGTTGCCTGCATTCTGAGATGAAGACGGTTTGCACATGAGCAGTATGGACTGGCAGGGGGTCAGCACAGGGAAAGCTCTTTGAGAAACAGGGAGCAAAGTCCTTAATCCATACATCTGAACAGGAGCCAGCAGAACCAAATGGCTACAGATCACACACCGATACCTCCGTCAACTGTTAGAAAAAGTGAGAGGGAGAGACATAACCAGAAACCTCTGGCTCCTGAGGAAAGAATGCAGACCTCTTGACGACAGCTGCTCCCAGGTGCAGCCATTCAGAGGGTTCCCTTTGCATACCCCCCCACCCCAGGCATTTCTTTTTCCAGATTCCACCAGGTTGATAGGAGACTGTGCTGGGTACTTCATTCTCCACCTTTCCCGCGTCTCATATGTGATGAAGCATTCTTGCCATCTGTCTTCATGCCCACCCATTACCCTGTTTTTGAATAAGGTTCTGAATAGAACCATTGTCTGAGAGTAATATGCCCTTCTTTCGGCTTGTGAATCCAGTGGAGTCCTTGTGATGGTGAGATAGGTATTGCAATGGGTTCCTCTCCATTTGGTTTCAGAATGATGTGACCATCCCCAAACCTAGGATGTGTGAAGGTGCCAAGGCAGAATACTTGTGGGTAGGGTCAGCCATGGGTCAGAGGGCAGCCCTCATATGTGGGAAGAGGCTACGGAAGAGAGATCATCTCTTTCCTCAATTTACTCATACTCATTTGAATGCAGAACTGTGACTGGCCTGGGAGTCATTAGGAGCCCATTGCTGCTTTTCTACTTTGGTCTCAATTCACACACCAAGACCTTGAGGCTGTCCAGTACACAACCAATGTCCGTGGATGGGAGGGGAGTCTCCAGGCAGTTCCTGAGCCAATGCAGGGCTCTCAGATTCTGATGTCCCCGTCCCTGTCCCTAGCACTCCTGTCCCTGAGCCCTTAGTGCCTAGCAGGCTCCAGTCACCAGGGAATGGGTAGCCACCTTGACTCCCACCCCTCATTGATGGGGACACCCTCATTTGCCAAGAGTCAATCTGTGCATGTGCAGCTTGCTGCGTGACCTGATCAGCACACAAAACGCCTTTTGAACAAATAGCGCACTAAGGCCTTGTTCCCACCTTTTGATCACTGCATGAAAGCACATTTCTCATAACTCGGAGTCACTGCTGCCCCTGTCTACTGACATGATGGGCAGAGACACACCAAGAGCCGACACTTCCCTCCACTTGTGAAGGAAGAATGAGGATCTCTTGCTGACAGGGCTCCAGGAGGCATCCTTGGAGTACTCCTGCAGCCGAAGCCCACAAGAGCCTTTCTGAACTCCTGACCAAGCCTCCTTGCTGCTCTCTTGTGCTCGTCAGCGTTTTCTACACATTGTGCAATTCTCTCCCTGAACGAAGATCTCTGACCCTGGGAGTATTCTCTGACCCTATGTTCTTATTTTTCCTTTAGATGAACTGTTTTTTATTATAGCATTCCTGATGGCACATGTGTGGGGGGTGTTTTCCCCTCCATCATCAATATTCTAACTCTCTGGACACCAAGTGAGTGTCCCACAGATCAGTTTAGTTCTGACACGACCCACAGTTAGTGTCAGACCCCACAGCTTAAGACCTCTGCCCCACTTCAGATGCCAGTCAGGAGTCCCAGGCCTCTGGTACTTCTGACTGTCGGAGTTCATACGATTCCCTCCTCAGGTTTGATAAAGTACTGGAATGGCCTGTAGAACTCAGGATAACACTTTACTTACTGTTAGCAATTTATTATGAAGGATACAACTCAAGAGCAGCCAAGTGGAAGAAGCGCAGGAGGGAAGGTGTGAGGGAAGGGGCGAGAAGCGTGCGTGCCCACGCCTCTCCAGCGCATCACCCTCCAGCACCTCGATGTATTCGCCAGCCTGGAAGCTCTCCCAACTCCCACCCTTTTAGTGTTTTCATGGAAGTTCGTTATGTATGCATAATTGGTTAAATCATTGGCCTTTGGTGATTAACTCAAACTCCAGCCCCTCTAGGGAATGGGGGTGAAAGTTCAAACCACAGGGTTCTTGTCACATGGTTGGTTCCTCTGGTGACCAGCCCCAATCCTGAAGCTCTCTAGGAACCCCCAGCCACCAGTTTTCATTAGCATACAGAAGGACACTCTACCTCCAGAGATTCAGAGGGTTTTAGAAGCTTCCTGTGTGGGGAACTGGAGAAAGACCAAATGTTATAACAGAAGATGCTCCTGTTATCCTCATCACTCAAGAGAGTTACAGAGGTTTTAGAACTTTATGTCAGGAACTGGAAAAGAAGACCAAATAAACACTTTTTATATCATAATATTACATCTTGTGTCTGTGTAATAGCTCTTTAGGGTTTTAGATTAAAAATGATTTTCCTCTAGAACTTTGTCGGACATCCTCCAGTGCCCTTACTTGATCTTATGATGGACTAAGTACTATTGGTAAAAGCAGGTTCAGGAACAGAATTTGTTGAGTTCTCTGTGCCAGCCACTTTACACATGTCTCATTTCCTTTTCCCAGTATTTCTATTTTCAGAAGAAGCTGACTGAGACATGAAATGAGTTCATTCATTGAATAAATATTTTTGGAGTGCCTACTGAAGGAGTTCACAGTCTATTTGGGAAGAAGGACACTGAAAAAGCCCACATGAGCAGTAGAGTGAGTGCTGTTACCGGCTAAGCCTGGGGAGTCCAGAAGACCATCACCCAGAACATCAGAAAAGACTTATTTAGTGACAGCTATTCTAAAACCTGAAGGATTAGGGACAATATCTGAAAAATCAGATACTTTTGAAGGGTTTTTTAAAAATGTTTATTTATTTTGAGAGAAAGAGTGAGGGAGAGAGAAAGCATGCACACAAATACAGGCAGGAGAGAGGCAGAATGTAAGAAGGAGAGAGGGACACCTGGGTCGTTCAGTCAGTTGAACATCTGACTTCAGCTCAGGTCATGATCTCACAGTTCATGAACTTGAGGCTTCCATTGGGCTCGCTACTGTCAACACAGAGCCTGCTTCAGATCCTCTGTACCCTCCTCTCTCTGCCCTTCCCCCACTCATGCCCTCTCTCCCAAAAATGAATAAGTATTTTTTTTTTTTAATGCAGGGGGAGAGAAAGAATCCCTTGCTGTCCACACAAAGCCCAATGTGAGGCTCTGTCTCACGAACTGTGAGATCATGACCTGATCAAGAGTGAGATGCTTAACTGACTGAGCCACCCAGGTGCCCTGAATGGGGTTTAACAAGTAGAACCATGTCATGACCAGATTCAGATCTTAGATCACCCTGGCTGTTGTGCGGGAAGAAGGGAGCAGAGGGGACCAGACTGGAGACCAGGAGAGTTAGGAGGCTGCCACAGTGATCCAGATAAGAGGATATGCGGAGGAAGGCGTCAGTTATGACCCCCACATGAACGATTTGGCTGACGGGCTAGAGAGTGATGCTGCAACCATGTTCCATAGGGTTCGTGAGGGAGAATGTCACCACCAAGACCCTCACTGGCCCCCTTTCTTCACAGGAACGTTAACCTTATCCTTTAGAGGCAAACAACAGGAAGAGCTGTATTGGCCTAGACCAGTATGAGCTTGCCCATTGGCTCACACGTGTGCACACAGACCATGGAGTGTCCGACAGTTAGCTCTGCCTTTTATAATGTTAAAATCTCACCCAAAAGGAGCACAAGCATCATTAACACAACACAGAATGCACGTTTAGGCATGTTTTCTAAGTACACCTGTGCAACCTTATGCCCACCTTTATGCGTGATGACAAAACTCCCCACTCCGAATATTCATCATAGCCCTAAATAAAAAGAATCCACTCAGGGAGGCTGGGTGGCTCAGTTAAGCATCTGATTTCCACTTAGGTCATGATCTCCCGGTTCCTGAGTTGAAGCCCTGCACGGGGCTCTCTGCTGTCAGCGCGGAGCCCGTTTGAGATCCTCTGTCCCCTGCCCCTCCTCCGATTGCTCTCTTTATCTCAAAAATAAATAAACTTAAAAAAAAAAAAAAAAAAAGAATCCACTCACTCCCACTAGGGGAAGTCACAGCTTTGGAAGTTATTGTCCGTAATCTCTTTTGCCGCAAATAAAGTTTCCTTTGTGTGACAAATCCACCCGGTGTAGTCTCTACCTGTAACTCATTAAGGAACGAACTCCCCTTAGTTCGGTTACAATGCAGTTTGTGGGGCGGAAGGGACAGGGCAACCGTGGAACGTGGAACATGAGGGTGAGGGAAGGATGACAAGATCAGTCTGGAACATTTTGAGTTTCCACTTGGCTTGTGGGTTAGCCAAGTAGAAGGAAAGAGTAGGCAGGTCGAGACACAGGACCCTAGCTCAAAGCTATCTGCACAACGCCTGGCCAATAGGCAGCACTGCTGTGACTAGTATTCTATCTGGACTGGAGAGATACGGGGGTGTGTTATAGGAGAAGTGGCAACAATACGCAGGAATAACCATAATGTCACCAACAACAGAGCGAGCACTTACCCTGACTTATTTACGGCGGAGAACCAGAAGTTGCACGAGTCGACACTAACCACTGCACCGAGTTTATGGGTTCGAGACTACAGCCGTTCCCAATGAAGAAACAGGCACAGTGTCAGTAACTCACACAGGCCATACAGTGAATACAGGTGGTGGCGCCGTGATCAGAAGGGCGACGGTGAGACCCGGGACTTGGCGATCTCAGGTCACAGTCCAGTAGCCACTGGGCGGAAAACGAGGCCAGGAATTCAGGAGGAGGTGAATTACAGCCGGCTCGCGGACCCCCCGGGGCGCGGGCGCGGAGCCACGGTCGCAGTCGGGGCGCGTGGGGCGCCTCTGGCTCGGGCCCGCGGAGAGGGCCAGCCCCCCGCTTTCCTAGGGCGGCGTGGCACCGGGTAGCACCCCAGCTCGCGCTTCCGCCTCGGCTGCGATCTGCGGGCCGTACCGGCTTTTCTGCGCCCCGGAGCTCTGGCCTCAGGGCCCACAGACATCGCCGGAGGGGCCCCTGCCCGCACCCGCGCCACCGACCCTCCGGCCCCGAAGAGCTGGCCTGACGTCCCCCTGCGGTACCCCGGGTGAGGGCCGGTGACGTGTGGGGTCGCCCGCTTCTCGGGGTGGAATGTTCGGACGCCCGTCGGGTCTCGGGTCAGGTCGCCCCCTGGGACGCTGAGCGGCGCCCTCCTTCCCCTTGGGGCCAGATCACCACTGGGATTTTGTCCTGCAGCCCGTGGTTGGTCCCGGGCCCCGTTACCCTACCTTCTAAACGTTCATCTGGGGACTTTGCCGCCAAAGTCATTAAGTACATTACCAGTAATTCATTCATAGTGGGCCAGGGATTTTCTTGAAAGCCACAAAAACAGTCCTTGACTCCTGCTTCGCAGACATTCTTTAGAGGAATCTTCACCCTTGCTAGGCAGATTTGTCGAATTTACAAAGTAAACAGATTCAGCGCCCCATGAACCACCGGAGCAGGGGTGTTGAGAAAATCCAGAGTATCCTAGAAATTCCGTTTCCAATGAGAAAAGCAAAGAGACTGAGGGGGCAGAGGTGGGGAACAAGGCAGGGTCAGCCTCGCTGTGATTCTAGCTCTTAGCTCCGCAGGTGCTTGTTTTTCCAGAGGGCAGTGCATGAAGCCAGGGGTCATCAGCCGTGCACAGACTCTGCGGTCCCCGGTGAGCTGAGCTTTCTTCCAGCTTTCCACATTCAGAATAGATAACAGTCACTACAGGAACAGGAAGTAGTCGGACCTGGCCAGCCCCATGCTTAGCTTTGCGTCCATCAGTTGAGTATGGCAGACGAGTAGGGGAGGGGATGAGGGTGCATAGGTAAACTTGGGAGGAGCAGGTTGGTTGGGAAAGTGGGAGGCAACAAACAAGAAATCCTCCTAGAAAGTGAGAATCTACATCCATGCAAATATGGACCACGCAGGTACGTTTCACAGGTGAGCAGCTTCGGCATCCCCAAAGGGCATGCTAGAGAGGCACAGTCTCAGGCCCCAACCCAGATCTCCTGGATTAGAATCTGCTTTTGTACAATTCCTGGGGAATGAATGGGCAAGTTAAAATTTGGGGAGTGCTAGTGTGCATCACACCATACAGAGGAAAGCTACCTCCTGTGTTTAAACAGGTGCTCCCACGGGGGGAGTTTGCCCTGCACGTCACAAAGTCAGGGTACAGCGAAGCCACCACTGGAGCCTTTGGAGGGTGTGGACTGACGAGGGAGGTGGATCCTTGTTGGAATGCTGAGTGTGGAGCTGAAGCCCGTGCCTCCAGCCCATTGCAAAGACTACAGCTTAACCTCTAAGAGGGCCTGAATCCCTTGTTGGTGCAAATTCATGCACTGGAGGCTGTTCTCCTTCCAGAGTGTTCTTGGCATGAGAGAATGATTGCATGGGATTTTTCTCCAGCGTCCTAGATCATGTAATGTGAAAGCTGGATGTCTCATGTCATGGAAGGGTCCTGTCATTAGAATAATAAGAATAATGTGTGCATGGCTTTTTCTGTGGGGCACTGGACCATCTTCATCAGTTCTGCTTAAGTGTCAGCCCGTAAGCCAAAATTAGTTCCAAGACAGGAAATGTTTAAACACCTGTTGGGGCAGTCTCTTTTCTCTTGGTGCTTTATGTGGTGTATAGTAGTCACTCAGGGTTGGGTTCCAGTCAGGAAACCCCAAGCGATAGTGGCTTAAACGACACAAAGTCTTCTCTCCTATGCAAAAGAAGTCAGAGCAAGGCAGTCCAGGGATTCTGTGGCAGTGCCACTGTTCACACACACCCAGGCTCTTTCTCTTTTCCTGCTTCCCCATCCTAGCCCTGGCTCTCATGCTCAAGGCTGCTTCAGGGTCCAAGGTGGCTGCTTGATCTCCAGCTATCATTTGTGAGTTCCAGACAGAAGAGATGACCAAAAAAGGCAAACCTCTCAGCAGTTTGCACTCTCAGGAACCTTCCCAGAGAGTCCCCACCAGTTTTTACACTTGTATTTCATTGGCCTCACTTATAGTTGCCAGAGCTGGGAGCAACCACAGTTAAAATTAGGATTGTTATAAAAAAAGAAAGGGAGGGGGGAAAATAGACACACACACACACACACGTTTAGACAACTGTCAGTCTTACCTACAGGCTCTATGAGAAACATTCCTCTAATCTCATCTGTAGTTGTAAATGCTCAGATTTATGTAACGCCATTTGCCAGATGATATTTTACTTCTTTTTTTTTTCCATTTTAACTATTTTAATTGTATAATGCAGTACCGTTACTTTTATTCAACACTACTATCTTTTTAGAGAACTTTTTCATCATCTCAAACAGAAATTCTGTACCCTTTAAACAAAAATTCACCATTCTGCCCTCTTCTCAGCCCTAGCAATTTCTTTTTTTTTTTTTTTTTACAAATAGTTTATTGTCAAATTAGTTTCCACATAACACCCAGTGCTCATCCCCACAAGTGCCCTCCTCCATGCCCATCCCCCCCTCCCCCCCACATCCATCAGTCCTCAGTTTTTGTCAGCATTCAAGAGTCTCTCATGGTTTGCCTCTCTCCCTTTCCCCCACCATTTCCCCCCTTCTTCTCCCCCTTGTTCCTCCGTCAAGTTCCTCCTAATCCTCCTATACGTGCAAACATATGATATTTGTCCTTCTCTGCCTGACTTATTTCGCTCAGCATAACACCCTCAAGGTCCATCCATGTTGCTACACATGGCCAGATTTCATTGTTTCTCGTTGCCATGTA